>NW_027462124.1:0-46215 GCF_050947455.1 Rhinoderma darwinii
CCTCCTCCTATAATAGTGGATGTATAATATATATATATATAATGTTCTCCTCCTATAATAGTGGATGTATAATATATATATATAATGACCTCCTCCTATAATAGTGGATGTATAATATATATATATATAATGTTCTCCTCCTATAATAGTGGATGTATAATATATATATATATATAATGATCTCCTCCTATAATAGTGGATGTATAATATATATATATATAAGATCTCCTCCTATAATAGTGGTGTATAATATATATATATAATGATCTCCTCCTATAATAGTGGATGTATAATATATATATATAATGATCTCCTCCTATAATAGTGGATGTATAATATATATATATAATGTTCTCCTCCTATAATAGTGGATGTATAATATATATATATATATATAATGTCCTCCTCCTATAATAGTGGATGTATAATATATATATATATAATGACCTCCTCCTATAATAGCGGATGTATAATATATATATATAATGTTCTCCTCCTATAATAGTGGATGTATAATATATATATATAATGTCCTCCTCCTATAATAGTGGATGTATAATATATATATATATAATGTTCTCCTCCTATAATAGTGGATGTATAATATATATATATAATGACCTCCTCCTATAATAGTGGATGTATAATATATATATATATATAATGTTCTCCTCCTATAATAGTGGATGTATAATATATATATATATATATAATGTCCTCCTCCTATAATAGTGGATGTATAATATATATATATAATGATCTCCTCCTATAATAGTGGATGTATAATATATATATATAATGATCTCCTCCTATAATAGTGGATGTATAATATATATATATATAATGTTCTCCTCCTATAATAGTGGATGTATAATATATATATATATAATGATCTCCTCCTATAATAGTGGTGTATAATATATATATATAATGTCCTCCTCCTATAATAGTGGATGTATAATATATATATATAATGTTCTCCTCCTATAATAGTGGATGTATAATATATATATATATATATAATGATCTCCTCCTATAATAGTGGATGTATAATATATATATATAATGTCCTCCTCCTATAATAGTGGATGTATAATATATATATATAATGATCTCCTCCTATAATAGTGGATGTATAATATATATATATATAATGTTCTCCTCCTATAATAGTGGATGTATAATATATATATAATGTTCTCCTCCTATAATAGTGGATGTATAATATATATATATAATGATCTCCTCCTATAATAGTGGATGTATAATATATATATATAATGTCCTCCTCCTATAATAGTGGATGTATAATATATATATATATATATAATGTCCTCCTCCTATAATAGTGGATGTATAATATATATATATAATGATCTCCTCCTATAATAGTGATGTATAATATATATATATAATGATCTCCTCCTATAATAGTGGATGTATAATATATATATATATAATGATCTCCTCCTATAATAGTGGATGTATAATATATATATATAATGTTCTCCTCCTATAATAGTGGATGTATAATATATATATATAATGTTCTCCTCCTATAATAGTGGATGTATAATATATATATATAATGATCTCCTATAATAGTGGATGTATAATATATATATATATATAATGATCTCCTATAATAGTGGATGTATAATATATATATATAATGATCTCCTCCTATAATAGTGGTGTATAATATATATATATAATGATCTCCTCCTATAATAGTGGATGTATAATATATATATATAATGATCTCCTCCTATAATAGTGGATGTATAATATATATATATATAATGATCTCCTCCTATAATAGTGGATGTATAATATATATATATAATGTTCTCCTCCTATAATAGTGGATGTATAATATATATATATAATGATCTCCTCCTATAATAGTGGATGTATAATATATATATATAATGTTCTCCTCCTATAATAGTGGATGTATAATATATATATATAATGATCTCCTCCTATAATAGTGGATGTATAATATATATATATATATATATATATATATAATGATCTCCTCCTATAATAGTGGATGTATAATATATATATATAATGTTCTCCTCCTATAATAGTGGATGTATAATATATATATATAATGATCTCCTCCTATAATAGTGGATGTATAATATATATATATAATGTTCTCCTCCTATAATAGTGGATGTATAATATATATATATAATGTTCTCCTCCTATAATAGTGGATGTATAATATATATATATAATGTCCTCCTCCTATAATAGTGGATGTATAATATATATATATATAATGTCCTCCTCCTATAATAGTGGATGTATAATATATATATATATATAATGTTCTCCTCCTATAATAGTGGATGTATAATATATATATATAATGATCTCCTCCTATAATAGTGGATGTATAATATATATATATAATGATCTCCTCCTATAATAGTGGATGTATAATATATATATATAATGTTCTCCTCCTATAATAGTGGATGTATAATATATATATATAATGATCTCCTCCTATAATAGTGGATGTATAATATATATATATAATGTCCTCCTCCTATAATAGTGGTGTATAATATATATATATAATGATCTCCTCCTATAATAGTGGATGTATAATATATATATATAATGATCTCCTCCTATAATAGCGGATGTATAATATATATATATAATGATCTCCTCCTATAATAGTGGATGTATAATATATATATATAATGATCTCCTCCTATAATAGTGGTGTATAATATATATATATAATGTCCTCCTCCTATAATAGTGGATGTATAATATATATATATAATGTTCTCCTCCTATAATAGTGGATGTATAATATATATATATAATGATCTCCTCCTATAATAGTGGTGTATAATATATATATATAATGTTCTCCTCCTATAATAGTGGTGTATAATATATATATATAATGTCCTCCTCCTATAATAGTGGATGTATAATATATATATAATGATCTCCTCCTATAATAGTGGATGTATAATATATATATATATATAATGATCTCCTCCTATAATAGTGGATGTATAATATATATATATATATATATAATGTTCTCCTCCTATAATAGTGGATGTATAATATATATATATATAATGTTCTCCTCCTATAATAGTGGATGTATAATATATATATATAATGATCTCCTCCTATAATAGTGGATGTATAATATATATATATAATGTTCTCCTCCTATAATAGTGGTGTATAATATATATATATAATGATCTCCTCCTATAATAGTGGTGTATAATATATATATATAATGATCTCCTCCTATAATAGTGGATGTATAATATATATATATAATGTCCTCCTCCTATAATAGTGGATGTATAATATATATATATATAATGATCTCCTCCTATAATAGTGGATGTATAATATATATATATAATGTTCTCCTCCTATAATAGTGGATGTATAATATATATATATATAATGTTCTCCTCCTATAATAGTGGATGTATAATATATATATATATAATGATCTCCTCCTATAATAGTGGATGTATAATATATATATATAATGATCTCCTCCTATAATAGTGGATGTATAATATATATATATAATGATCTCCTCCTATAATAGCGGATGTATAATATATATATATATAATGATCTCCTCCTATAATAGTGGATGTATAATATATATATATAATGTTCTCCTCCTATAATAGTGGATGTATAATATATATATATAATGTTCTCCTCCTATAATAGTGGATGTATAATATATATATATAATGTCCTCCTCCTATAATAGTGGATGTATAATATATATATATAATGTCCTCCTCCTATAATAGTGGATGTATAATATATATATATAATGTTCTCCTCCTATAATAGTGGTGTATAATATATATATATATAATGATCTCCTCCTATAATAGTGGATGTATAATATATATATATAATGATCCCTCCTATAATAGTGGATGTATAATATATATATATATATAATGTTCTCCTCCTATAATAGTGGATGTATAATATATATATATAATGATCTCCTCCTATAATAGTGGATGTATAATATATATATATATAATGTTCTCCTCCTATAATAGTGGATGTATAATATATATATATAATGTTCTCCTCCTATAATAGTGGATGTATAATATATATATATAATGTCCTCCTCCTATAATAGTGGATGTATAATATATATATATAATGATCTCCTCCTATAATAGCGGATGTATAATATATATATAATGTTCTCCTCCTATAATAGTGGTGTATAATATATATATATATAATGTTCTCCTCCTATAATAGTGGATGTATAATATATATATATAATGTTCTCCTCCTATAATAGTGGATGTATAATATATATATATATAATGATCTCCTCCTATAATAGCGGATGTATAATATATATATATAATGATCTCCTCCTATAATAGTGGATGTATAATATATATATATAATGTTCTCCTCCTATAATAGTGGATGTATAATATATATATATAATGATCTCCTCCTATAATAGTGGATGTATAATATATATATATATATAATGATCTCCTCCTATAATAGTGGATGTATAATATATATATATAATGTTCTCCTCCTATAATAGTGGATGTATAATATATATATATATATAATGTTCTCCTCCTATAATAGTGGATGTATAATATATATATATAATGATCTCCTCCTATAATAGTGGATGTATAATATATATATATAATGTCCTCCTCCTATAATAGTGGATGTATAATATATATATATATAATGTTCTCCTCCTATAATAGTGGATGTATAATATATATATATATAATGACCTCCTCCTATAATAGTGGATGTATAATATATATATATAATGTTCTCCTCCTATAATAGTGGATGTATAATATATATATATATATATATATATATAATGTTCTCCTCCTATAATAGTGGATGTATAATATATATATATAATGATCTCCTCCTATAATAGTGGATGTATAATATATATATATATAATGTCCTCCTCCTATAATAGTGGTGTATAATATATATATATAATGATCTCCTCCTATAATAGTGGATGTATAATATATATATATATAATGTTCTCCTCCTATAATAGTGGATGTATAATATATATATATAATGATCTCCTCCTATAATAGTGGATGTATAATATATATATATATATAATGTTCTCCTCCTATAATAGTGGATGTATAATATATATATATAATGATCTCCTCCTATAATAGTGGATGTATAATATATATATATAATGATCTCCTCCTATAATAGTGGATGTATAATATATATATATATAATGTTCTCCTCCTATAATAGTGATGTATAATATATATATATAATGATCTCCTCCTATAATAGTGGATGTATAATATATATATATAATGTCCTCCTCCTATAATAGTGGATGTATAATATATATATATAATGTTCTCCTCCTATAATAGTGGATGTATAATATATATATATAATGATCTCCTCCTATAATAGTGGATGTATAATATATATATATATAATGATCTCCTCCTATAATAGTGGTGTATAATATATATATATAATGTTCTCCTCCTATAATAGTGGATGTATAATATATATATATAATGTCCTCCTCCTATAATAGTGGATGTATAATATATATATATATAATGTTCTCCTCCTATAATAGTGGATGTATAATATATATATATATAATGTCCTCCTCCTATAATAGTGGATGTATAATATATATATATATAATGTTCTCCTCCTATAATAGTGGATGTATAATATATATATATAATGATCTCCTCCTATAATAGTGGATGTATAATATATATATATAATGTTCTCCTCCTATAATAGTGGATGTATAATATATATATATATAATGTTCTCCTCCTATAATAGTGGATGTATAATATATATATATATAATGATCTCCTCCTATAATAGTGGATGTATAATATATATATATAATGTCCTCCTCCTATAATAGTGGATGTATAATATATATATATATAATGTTCTCCTCCTATAATAGTGGATGTATAATATATATATATAATGATCTCCTCCTATAATAGTGGATGTATAATATATATATATAATGATCTCCTCCTATAATAGTGGATGTATAATATATATATATAATGATCTCCTCCTATAATAGTGGATGTATAATATATATATATAATGTCCTCCTCCTATAATAGTGGATGTATAATATATATATATAATGTTCTCCTCCTATAATAGTGGATGTATAATATATATATATATAATGTCCTCCTCCTATAATAGTGGATGTATAATATATATATATATATATATAATGTTCTCCTCCTATAATAGTGGATGTATAATATATATATATAATGATCTCCTCCTATAATAGTGGATGTATAATATATATATATAATGTTCTCCTCCTATAATAGTGGATGTATAATATATATATATAATGTTCTCCTCCTATAATAGTGGATGTATAATATATATATATAATGTTCTCCTCCTATAATAGTGGATGTATAATATATATATATATAATGATCTCCTCCTATAATAGTGGATGTATAATATATATATATATAATGTTCTCCTCCTATAATAGTGGATGTATAATATATATATATATAATGTTCTCCTCCTATAATAGTGGATGTATAATATATATATATATAATGTTCTCCTCCTATAATAGTGGATGTATAATATATATATATAATGATCTCCTCCTATAATAGTGGATGTATAATATATATATATATAATGATCTCCTCCTATAATAGTGGATGTATAATATATATATATAATGTTCTCCTCCTATAATAGTGGATGTATAATATATATATATAATGATCTCCTCCTATAATAGTGGTGTATAATATATATATATAATGTTCTCCTCCTATAATAGTGGATGTATAATATATATATATAATGTCCTCCTCCTATAATAGTGGATGTATAATATATATATATATAATGTTCTCCTCCTATAATAGTGGATGTATAATATATATATATATATAATGTCCTCCTCCTATAATAGTGGATGTATAATATATATATATAATGTTCTCCTCCTATAATAGTGGATGTATAATATATATATATATAATGTTCTCCTCCTATAATAGTGGATGTATAATATATATATATATATATATAATGTCCTCCTCCTATAATAGTGGATGTATAATATATATATATATAATGTTCTCCTCCTATAATAGTGGATGTATAATATATATATATAATGACCTCCTCCTATAATAGTGGATGTATAATATATATATATATAATGTTCTCCTCCTATAATAGTGGATGTATAATATATATATATATATATATAATGTCCTCCTCCTATAATAGTGGATGTATAATATATATATATAATGTTCTCCTCCTATAATAGTGGATGTATAATATATATATATAATGATCTCCTCCTATAATAGTGGATGTATAATATATATATATAATGATCTCCTCCTATAATAGTGGATGTATAATATATATATATAATGTTCTCCTCCTATAATAGTGGATGTATAATATATATATATAATGATCTCCTCCTATAATAGTGGATGTATAATATATATATATAATGATCTCCTCCTATAATAGTGGATGTATAATATATATATATAATGTTCTCCTCCTATAATAGTGGATGTATAATATATATATATAATGATCTCCTCCTATAATAGTGGTGTATAATATATATATATATATATAATGTTCTCCTCCTATAATAGTGGATGTATAATATATATATATATATATATATATATATAATGTCCTCCTCCTATAATAGTGGATGTATAATATATATATATATATATATATATATATAATGTCCTCCTCCTATAATAGTGGATGTATAATATATATATATATATATAATGATCTCCTCCTATAATAGTGGATGTATAATATATATATATAATGATCTCCTCCTATAATAGTGGATGTATAATATATATATATAATGTTCTCCTCCTATAATAGTGGATGTATAATATATATATATAATGTTCTCCTCCTATAATAGTGGATGTATAATATATATATATAATGTTCTCCTCCTATAATAGTGGATGTATAATATATATATATATAATGATCTCCTCCTATAATAGTGGATGTATAATATATATATAATGTTCTCCTCCTATAATAGTGGATGTATAATATATATATATATAATGATCTCCTCCTATAATAGTGGATGTATAATATATATATATAATGTTCTCCTCCTATAATAGTGGTGTATAATATATATATATAATGATCTCCTCCTATAATAGTGGATGTATAATATATATATATAATGATCTCCTCCTATAATAGTGGATGTATAATATATATATATAATGTTCTCCTCCTATAATAGTGGATGTATAATATATATATATAATGATCTCCTCCTATAATAGTGGATGTATAATATATATATATATAATGTCCTCCTCCTATAATAGTGGATGTATAATATATATATATATAATGTTCTCCTCCTATAATAGTGGATGTATAATATATATATATATAATGATCTCCTATAATAGTGGATGTATAATATATATATATAATGATCTCCTCCTATAATAGTGGATGTATAATATATATATATAATGATCTCCTCCTATAATAGTGGATGTATAATATATATATATAATGTTCTCCTCCTATAATAGTGGATGTATAATATATATATATATAATGATCTCCTCCTATAATAGTGGATGTATAATATATATATATAATGTCCTCCTCCTATAATAGTGGATGTATAATATATATATATAATGTTCTCCTCCTATAATAGTGGATGTATAATATATATATATAATGTTCTCCTCCTATAATAGTGGATGTATAATATATATATATAATGTTCTCCTCCTATAATAGTGGATGTATAATATATATATATAATGATCTCCTATAATAGTGGATGTATAATATATATATATAATGATCTCCTCCTATAATAGTGGATGTATAATATATATATATATATAATGATCTCCTCCTATAATAGTGGATGTATAATATATATATATAATGTCCTCCTCCTATAATAGTGGATGTATAATATATATATATAATGTTCTCCTCCTATAATAGTGGATGTATAATATATATATATATATAATGATCTCCTCCTATAATAGTGGATGTATAATATATATATATAATGTCCTCCTCCTATAATAGTGGATGTATAATATATATATATAATGTTCTCCTCCTATAATAGTGGATGTATAATATATATATATAATGTCCTCCTCCTATAATAGTGGATGTATAATATATATATATATAATGTTCTCCTCCTATAATAGTGGATGTATAATATATATATATATATAATGTCCTCCTCCTATAATAGTGGATGTATAATATATATATATAATGTTCTCCTCCTATAATAGTGGATGTATAATATATATATATATAATGTTCTCCTCCTATAATAGTGGATGTATAATATATATATATAATGACCTCCTCCTATAATAGTGGATGTATAATATATATATATATATATAATGTTCTCCTCCTATAATAGTGGATGTATAATATATATATATATATATATATAATGTCCTCCTCCTATAATAGTGGATGTATAATATATATATATAATGTTCTCCTCCTATAATAGTGGATGTATAATATATATATATAATGATCTCCTCCTATAATAGTGGATGTATAATATATATATATAATGATCTCCTCCTATAATAGTGGATGTATAATATATATATATAATGTTCTCCTCCTATAATAGTGGATGTATAATATATATATATAATGATCTCCTCCTATAATAGTGGATGTATAATATATATATATAATGATCTCCTCCTATAATAGTGGATGTATAATATATATATATAATGTTCTCCTCCTATAATAGTGGATGTATAATATATATATATAATGATCTCCTCCTATAATAGTGGTGTATAATATATATATATATATAATGTTCTCCTCCTATAATAGTGGATGTATATATATATATATATATATATATATATATAATGTCCTCCTCCTATAATAGTGGATGTATAATATATATATATATATATATATAATGTCCTCCTCCTATAATAGTGGATGTATAATATATATATATATATATATATAATGATCTCCTCCTATAATAGTGGATGTATAATATATATATATAATGATCTCCTCCTATAATAGTGGATGTATAATATATATATATAATGTTCTCCTCCTATAATAGTGGATGTATAATATATATATATAATGTTCTCCTCCTATAATAGTGGATGTATAATATATATATATAATGTTCTCCTCCTATAATAGTGGATGTATAATATATATATAATGTTCTCCTCCTATAATAGTGGATGTATAATATATATATATATAATGTCCTCCTCCTATAATAGTGGATGTATAATATATATATATAATGTTCTCCTCCTATAATAGTGGATGTATAATATATATATATATAATGTCCTCCTCCTATAATAGTGGATGTATAATATATATATATATAATGATCTCCTCCTATAATAGTGGATGTATAATATATATATATATAATGATCTCCTATAATAGTGGATGTATAATATATATATATAATGATCTCCTCCTATAATAGTGGATGTATAATATATATATATAATGATCTCCTCCTATAATAGTGGATGTATAATATATATATATAATGTTCTCCTCCTATAATAGTGGATGTATAATATATATATATATAATGATCTCCTCCTATAATAGTGGATGTATAATATATATATATAATGTCCTCCTCCTATAATAGTGGATGTATAATATATATATATAATGTTCTCCTCCTATAATAGTGGATGTATAATATATATATATAATGTTCTCCTCCTATAATAGTGGATGTATAATATATATATATAATGTTCTCCTCCTATAATAGTGGATGTATAATATATATATATAATGATCTCCTATAATAGTGGATGTATAATATATATATATAATGATCTCCTCCTATAATAGTGGATGTATAATATATATATATAATGATCTCCTCCTATAATAGTGGATGTATAATATATATATATATAATGTCCTCCTCCTATAATAGTGGATGTATAATATATATATATATAATGTTCTCCTCCTATAATAGTGGATGTATAATATATATATATATAATGATCTCCTCCTATAATAGTGGATGTATAATATATATATATAATGATCTCCTCCTATAATAGTGGATGTATAATATATATATATATAATGTCCTCCTCCTATAATAGTGGATGTATAATATATATATATAATGTTCTCCTCCTATAATAGTGGATGTATAATATATATATATAATGTCCTCCTCCTATAATAGTGGATGTATAATATATATATATAATGATCTCCTATAATAGTGGATGTATAATATATATATATAATGATCTCCTCCTATAATAGTGGATGTATAATATATATATATATAATGATCTCCTCCTATAATAGTGGATGTATAATATATATATATATAATGTTCTCCTCCTATAATAGTGGATGTATAATATATATATATAATGTCCTCCTCCTATAATAGTGGATGTATAATATATATATATATATAATGTCCTCCTCCTATAATAGTGGATGTATAATATATATATATAATGATCTCCTCCTATAATAGTGGATGTATAATATATATATATAATGATCTCCTCCTATAATAGTGGTGTATAATATATATATATATAATGATCTCCTCCTATAATAGTGGATGTATAATATATATATATATATAATGATCTCCTCCTATAATAGTGGTGTATAATATATATATATATAATGTCCTCCTCCTATAATAGTGGATGTATAATATATATATATATAATGTTCTCCTCCTATAATAGTGGATGTATAATATATATATATAATGATCTCCTCCTATAATAGCGGATGTATAATATATATATATATAATGATCTCCTCCTATAATAGTGGATGTATAATATATATATATATAATGATCTCCTCCTATAATAGTGGATGTATAATATATATATATAATGATCTCCTCCTATAATAGTGGATGTATAATATATATATATATAATGTTCTCCTCCTATAATAGTGGATGTATAATATATATATATATAATGTTCTCCTCCTATAATAGTGGATGTATAATATATATATATATAATGTTCTCCTCCTATAATAGTGGATGTATAATATATATATATATAATGATCTCCTCCTATAATAGTGGATGTATAATATATATATATAATGATCTCCTCCTATAATAGTGGTGTATAATATATATATATATATAATGTCCTCCTCCTATAATAGTGGATGTATAATATATATATAATGTTCTCCTCCTATAATAGTGGATGTATAATATATATATAATGTTCTCCTCCTATAATAGTGGATGCATAATATATATATATATAATGTTCTCCTCCTATAATAGTGGATGTATAATATATATATATATATAATGTTCTCCTCCTATAATAGTGGATGTATAATATATATATATAATGATCTCCTCCTATAATAGTGGATGTATAATATATATATATATATAATGATCTCCTCCTATAATAGTGGATGTATAATATATATATATATATAATGTCCTCCTATAATAGTGGATGTATAATATATATATATAATGTTCTCCTCCTATAATAGTGGATGTATAATATATATATATATAATGTCCTCCTATAATAGTGGATGTATAATATATATATATATATAATGATCTCCTCCTATAATAGTGGATGTATAATATATATATATAATGTTCTCCTCCTATAATAGTGGATGTATAATATATATATATATAATGATCTCCTCCCATAATAGTGGATGTATAGTATATATATATAATATAATCCTCCTATTATAATAGTGATGTATAATATATATATATAATGATCTCATCCTATAATAGTGGATGTATAATATATATATATATATATATATAATGATCTCCTCCCATAATAGTGGATGTATAATATATATATATAATGTTCTCCTCCTATAATAGTGGATGTATAATATATATATATAATGTCCTCCTCCTATAATAGTGATGTATAATATATATATATAATGATCTCCTCCTATAATAGCGGATGTATAATATATATATATAATGTTCTCCTCCTATAATAGTGGATGTATAATATATATATATAATGATCTCCTCCTATAATAGTGGATGTATAATATATATATATAATGATCTCCTCCTATAATAGTGGATGTATAATATATATATATAATGTTCTCCTCCTATAATAGTGGATGTATAATATATATATATATAATGTCCTCCTCCTATAATAGTGGATGTATAATATATATATATAATGTCCTCCTCCTATAATAGTGGATGTATAATATATATATATAATGATCTCCTCCTATAATAGTGGATGTATAATATATATATATATAATGTCCTCCTCCTATAATAGTGGATGTATAATATATATATATAATGTCCTCCTCCTATAATAGTGATGTATAATATATATATATAATGATCTCCTCCTATAATAGTGGATGTATAATATATATATATATAATGATCTCCTCCTATAATAGTGGATGTATAATATATATATATAATGTTCTCCTCCTATAATAGTGGATGTATAATATATATATATATAATGTTCTCGTCCTATAATAGTGGATGTATAATATATATATATAATGATCTCCTCCTATAATAGTGGATGTATAATATATATATATATATAATGATCTCCTCCTATAATAGTGGATGTATAATATATATATATAATGATCCCTCCTATAATAGTGGATGTATAATATATATATATAATGATCCCTCCTATAATAGTGGATGTATAATATATATATATAATGATCTCCTCCTATAATAGTGGATGTATAATATATATATATATATATATAATGTTCTCCTCCTATAATAGTGGATGTATAATATATATATATAGAATGTTCTCCTCCTATAATAGTGGATGTATAATATATATATATAATGATCTCCTCCTATAATAGTGGATGTATAATATATATATATATATATATAATGTTCTCCTCCTATAATAGTGGATGTATAATATATATATATATAATGTCCTCCTCCTATAATAGTGGATGTATAATATATATATATATATATATATATATATATATATATATATATATATAATGATCTCCTCCTATAATAGTGGATGTATAATATATATATATAATGTTCTCCTCCTATAATAGTGGATGTATAATATATATATATAATGTCCTCCTCCTATAATAGTGGATGTATAATATATATATATATAATGTTCTCCTCCTATAATAGTGGATGTATAATATATATATATAATGTTCTCCTCCTATAATAGTGGTGTATAATATATATATATATAATGTTCTCCTCCTATAATAGTGGATGTATAATATATATATAATGATCTCCTCCTATAATAGTGGATGTATAATATATATATATAATGTCCTCCTCCTATAATAGTGGATGTATAATATATATATATAAAGTCCTCCTCCTATTATAGTGGATGTATAATATATATATATAATGTTCTCCTCCTATAATAGTGGATGTATAATATATATATATAATGATCTCCTCCTATAATAGCGGTGTATAATATATATATATATATAATGATCTCCTCCTATAATAGTGGATGTATAATATATATATATATAATGATCTCCTCCTATAATAGTGGATGTATAATATATATATATAATGATCTCCTCCTATAATAGTGGATGTATAATATATATATATAATGATCTCCTCCTATAATAGTGGATGTATAATATATATATATATAATGTCCTCCTCCTATAATAGTGGATGTATAATATATATATATATAATGATCTCCTCCTATAATAGTGGATGTATAATATATATATATATATATATAATATCCTCCTCCTATAATAGTGGATGTATAATATATATATATAATGATCTCCTCCTATAATAGTGGATGTATAATATATATATATAATGATCTCCTCCTATAATAGTGGATGTATAATATATATATATATATAATGTCCTCCTCCTATAATAGTGGATGTATAATATATATATATATAATGATCTCCTCCTATAATAGTGGATGTATAATATATATATATAATGATCTCCTCCTATAATAGTGGATGTATAATATATATATATAATGATCTCCTCCTATAATAGTGGATGTATAATATATATATATAATGATCTCCTCCTATAATAGTGGATGTATAATATATATATATAATGATCTCCTCCTATAATAGTGGATGTATAATATATATATATAATGTTCTCCTCCTATAATAGTGGATGTATAATATATATATATATATATATAATGTTCTCCTCCTATAATAGTGGATGTATAATATATATATATATAATGTTCTCCTCCTATAATAGTGGATGTATAATATATATATATAATGTTCTCCTCCTATAATAGTGGATGTATAATATATATATATAATGATCTCCTCCTATAATAGTGGATGTATAATATATATATATATATAATGATCTCCTCCTATAATAGTGGATGTATAATATATATATATATAATGTCCTCCTCCTATAATAGTGGATGTATAATATATATATATATAATGATCTCCTCCTATAATAGTGGATGTATAATATATATATATATATATATATATATATAATGTCCTCCTCCTATAATAGTGGATGTATAATATATATATATAATGATCTCCTCCTATAATAGTGGATGTATAATATATATATATATAATGATCTCCTCCTATAATAGTGGTGTATAATATATATATATAATGATCTCCTCCTATAATAGCGGATGTATAATATATATATATAATGATCTCCTCCTATAATAGTGGATGTATAATATATATAATGTTCTCCTCCTATAATAGTGGATGTATAATATATATATATAATGTTCTCCTCCTATAATAGTGGATGTATAATATATATATATATATATATATAATGTCCTCCTCCTATAATAGTGGATGTATAATATATATATATATATATATAATGATCTCCTCCTATAATAGTGGATGTATAATATATATATATATATAATGATCTCCTCCTATAATAGTGGATGTATAATATATATATATAATGTTCTCCTCCTATAATAGTGGATGTATAATATATATATATATAATGTCCTCCTCCTATAATAGTGGATGTATAATATATATATATATAATGTTCTCCTCCTATAATAGTGGATGTATAATATATATATATATATATATATATAATGTCCTCCTCCTATAATAGTGGATGTATAATATATATATATAATGATCTCCTCCTATAATAGTGGATGTATAATATATATATATATAATGTTCTCCTCCTATAATAGTGGATGTATAATATATATATATAATGTTCTCCTCCTATAATAGTGGATGTATAATATATATATATATATATATATATATAATGTCCTCCTCCTATAATAGTGGATGTATAATATATATATATATATATATATAATGTCCTCCTCCTATAATAGTGGATGTATAATATATATATATATATAATGATCTCCTCCTATAATAGTGGATGTATAATATATATATATAATGTTCTCCTCCTATAATAGTGGATGTATAATATATATATATAATGATCTCCTCCTATAATAGTGGATGTATAATATATATATATAATGATCTCCTCCTATAATAGTGGATGTATAATATATATATATAATGTCCTCCTCCTATAATAGTGGATGTATAATATATATATATATAATGTTCTCCTCCTATAATAGTGGATGTATAATATATATATATAATGATCTCCTCCTATAATAGTGGATGTATAATATATATATATAATGTTCTCCTCCTATAATAGTGGATGTATAATATATATATATAATGATCTCCTCCTATAATAGCGGATGTATAATATATATATATAATGATCTCCTCCTATAATAGTGGATGTATAATATATATATATATAATGATCTCCTCCTATAATAGTGGATGTATAATATATATATATAATGATCTCCTCCTATAATAGCGGATGTATAATATATATATATAATGTCCTCCTCCTATAATAGTGGATGTATAATATATATATATATATAATGATCTCCTCCTATAATAGTGGATGTATAATATATATATATAATGATCTCCTCCTATAATAGCGGATGTATAATATATATATATATAATGATCTCCTCCTATAATAGTGGATGTATAATATATATATATAATGATCTCCTCCTATAATAGCGGATGTATAATATATATATATAATGATCTCCTCCTATAATAGTGGATGTATAATATATATATATATAATGATCTCCTCCTATAATAGTGGATGTATAATATATATATATAATGATCTCCTCCTATAATAGCGGATGTATAATATATATATATAATGTCCTCCTCCTATAATAGTGGATGTATAATATATATATATATAATGATCTCCTCCTATAATAGTGGATGTATAATATATATATATATAATGATCTCCTCCTATAATAGCGGATGTATAATATATATATATAATGATCTCCTCCTATAATAGTGGTGTATAATATATATATATAATGATCTCCTCCTATAATAGTGGATGTATAATATATATATATATATATAATGTTCTCCTCCTATAATAGTGGATGTATAATATATATATATAATGATCTCCTCCTATAATAGTGGATGTATAATATATATATATAATGATCTCCTCCTATAATAGCGGATGTATAATATATATATATAATGTTCTCCTCCTATAATAGTGGATGTATAATATATATATATATATATATAATGTCCTCCTCCTATAATAGTGGATGTATAATATATATATATAATGATCTCCTCCTATAATAGTGGATGTATAATATATATATATAATGATCTCCTCCTATAATAGCGGATGTATAATATATATATATAATGATCTCCTCCTATAATAGTGGATGTATAATATATATAATGTTCTCCTCCTATAATAGTGGATGTATAATATATATATATAATGTTCTCCTCCTATAATAGCGGATGTATAATATATATATATAATGATCTCCTCCTATAATAGTGGATGTATAATATATATAATGATCTCCTCCTATAATAGTGGATGTATAATATATATATATAATGATCTCCTCCTATAATAGTGGATGTATAATATATATATATATAATGATCTCCTCCTATAATAGTGGATGTATAATATATATATATAATGTCCTCCTCCTATAATAGTGGATGTATAATATATATATATATATAATGATCTCCTCCTATAATAGTGGATGTATAATATATATATATAATGATCTCCTCCTATAATAGTGGATGTATAATATATATAATGATCTCCTCCTATAATAGTGGATGTATAATATATATATATAATGATCTCCTCCTATAATAGTGGATGTATAATATATATATATATAATGATCTCCTCCTATAATAGTGGATGTATAATATATATATAGAATGTTCTCCTCCTATAATAGTGGATGTATAATATATATATATATATATATAATGATCTCCTCCTATAATAGTGGATGCATAATATATATATATATAATGTTCTCCTCCTATAATAGTGGATGTATAATATATATATATATAATGATCTCCTCCTATAATAGTGGATGCATAATATATATATATATAATGTTCTCCTCCTATAATAGTGGATGTATAATATATATATATAATGATCTCCTCCTATAATAGTGGATGTATAATATATATATATATAATGATCTCCTCCTATAATAGTGGATGTATAATATATATATATAATGTTCTCCTCCTATAATAGTGGATGTATAATATATATATATATATAATGATCTCCTCCTATAATAGTGGATGTATAATATATATATATAATGTTCTCCTCCTATAATAGTGGATGTATAATATATATATATATATAAAGTCCTCCTCCTATAATAGTGGATGTATAATATATATATATATAATGATCTCCTCCTATAATAGTGGATGTATAATATATATATATAATGTCCTCCTCCTATAATAGTGGATGTATAATATATATATATATATAATGATCTCCTCCTATAATAGTGGATGTATAATATATATATATATAATGTCCTCCTCCTATAATAGTGGATGTATAATATATATATATAATGTTCTCCTCCTATAATAGTGGATGTATAATATATATATATATATATATAATGTTCTCCTCCTATAATAGTGGATGTATAATATATATATATAATGTTCTCCTCCTATAATAGCGGATGTACAATATATATATATAATGATCTCCTCCTATAATAGTGGATGTATAATATATATATATAATGTCCTCCTCCTATAATAGTGGATGTATAATATATATATATAATGTTCTCCTCCTATAATAGTGGATGTATAATATATATATATAATGATCTCCTCCTATAATAGTGGATGTATAATATATATATATAATGATCTCCTCCTATAATAGTGGATGTATAATATATATATATATAATGTTCTCCTCCTATAATAGTGGATGTATAATATATATATATATAATGTTCTCCTCCTATAATAGTGGATGTATAATATATATATATATAATGATCTCCTCCTATAATAGTGGATGTATAATATATATATATAATGTTCTCCTCCTATAATAGTGGATGTATAATATATATATATATATAATGATCTCCTCCTATAATAGTGGATGTATAATATATATATATATAATGTTCTCCTCCTATAATAGTGGATGTATAATATATATATATAATGTTCTCTTCCTATAATAGTGGATGTATAATATATATATATAATGTTCTCCTCCTATAATAGTGGATGTATAATATATATATATAATGTTCTCCTCCTATAATAGTGGATGTATAATATATATATATATAATGTTCTCCTCCTATAATAGTGGATGTATAATATATATATATAATGTTCTCTTCCTATAATAGTGGATGTATAATATATATATATAATGTTCTCCTCCTATAATAGTGGATGTATAATATATATATATAATGATCTCCTCCTATAATAGTGGATGTATAATATATATATATAATGATCTCCTCCTATAATAGTGGATGTATAATATATATATATATAATGATCTCCTCCTATAATAGTGGTGTATAATATATATATATATATAATGTCCTCCTCCTATAATAGTGGATGTATAATATATATATATAATGATCTCCTCCTATAATACTGGATGTATAATATATATATATAATGATCTCCTCCTATAATAGTGGATGTATAATATATATATATAATGTTCTCCTCCTATAATAGTGGATGTATAATATATATATATATAATGTTCTCCTCCTATAATAGTGGATGTATAATATATATATATATAATGATCTCCTCCTATAATAGTGGATGTATAATATATATATATAATGATCTCCTCCTATAATAGTGGATGTATAATATATATATATATAATGATCTCCTCCTATAATAGTGGTGTATAATATATATATATATATATAATGATCTCCTCCTATAATAGTGGATGTATAATATATATATATAATGTTCTCCTCCTATAATAGTGGATGTATAATATATATATATAATGTCCTCCTCCTATAATAGTGGATGTATAATATATATATATAATGATCTCCTCCTATAATAGTGGATGTATAATATATATATATATATATATAATGTTCTCCTCCTATAATAGTGGATGTATAATATATATATATAATGATCTCCTCCTATAATAGTGGATGTATAATATATATATATAATGATCTCCTCCTATAATAGTGGATGTATAATATATATATATATATAATGATCTCCTCCTATAATAGTGGATGTATAATATATATATATATAATGTCCTCCTCCTATAATAGTGGATGTATAAAATATATATATATATAATGACCTCCTCCTATAATAGTGGATGTATAATATATATATATATAATGTTCTCCTCCTATAATAGTGGATGTATAATATATATATATAATGATCTCCTCCTATAATAGTGGATGTATAATATATATATATAATGATCTCCTCCTATAATAGTGGATGTATAATATATATATATAATGTTCTCCTCCTATAATAGTGGATGTATAATATATATATATATAATGTTCTCCTCCTATAATAGTGGATGTATAATATATATATATATATAATGATCTCCTCCTATAATAGTGGATGTATAATATATATATATAATGTCCTCCTCCTATAATAGTGGATGTATAATATATATATATATAATGATCTCCTCCTATAATAGTGGATGTATAATATATATATATAATGATCTCCTCCTATAATAGTGGATGTATAATATATATATATAATGTTCTCCTCCTATAATAGTGGATGTATAATATATATATATATAATGATCTCCTCCTATAATAGTGGATGTATAATATATATATATAATGTCCTCCTCCTATAATAGTGGATGTATAATATATATATATAATGTTCTCCTCCTATAATAGTGGATGTATAATATATATATATATAATGATCTCCTCCTATAATAGTGGATGTATAATATATATATATAATGTTCTCCTCCTATAATAGTGGATGTATAATATATATATATAATGATCTCCTCCTATAATAGTGGATGTATAATATATATATATATAATGTTCTCCTCCTATAATAGTGGATGTATAATATATATATATATATAATGATCTCCTCCTATAATAGTGGATGTATAATATATATATAATGTTCTCCTATAATAGTGGATGTATAATATATATATATATATAATGTTCTCCTCCTATAATAGTGGATGTATAATATATATATATATAATGTTCTCCTCCTATAATAGTGGATGTATAATATATATATAGAATGTTCTCCTCCTATAATAGTGGATGTATAATATATATATATAATGTCCTCCTCCTATAATAGTGGATGTATAATATATATATATATAATGTTCTCCTCCTATAATAGTGGATGTATAATATATATATATATATAATGTCCTCCTCCTATAATAGTGGATGTATAATATATATATATAATGTTCTCCTCCTATAATAGTGGATGTATAATATATATAATGTTCTCCTCCTATAATAGTGGATGTATCAATATATATATATATATATATATATATATAATGTCCTCCTCCTATAATAGTGGATGTATAATATATATATATATAATGTTCTCCTCCTATAATAGTGGATGTATAATATATATATATAATGACCTCCTCCTATAATAGTGGATGTATAATATATATATATATAATGTTCTCCTCCTATAATAGTGGATGTATAATATATATATATATATAATGTCCTCCTCCTATAATAGTGGATGTATAATATATATATATAATGTTCTCCTCCTATAATAGTGGATGTATAATATATATATATAATGATCTCCTCCTATAATAGTGGATGTATAATATATATATATATAATGATCTCCTCCTATAATAGTGGATGTATAATATATATATATAATGTTCTCCTCCTATAATAGTGGATGTATAATATATATATATATAATGTTCTCCTCCTATAATAGTGGATGTATAATATATATATATAATGTCCTCCTCCTATAATAGTGGATGTATAATATATATATATATAATGATCTCCTCCTATAATAGTGGATGTATAATATATATATATAATGATCTCCTCCTATAATAGTGGATGTATAATATATATATATATAATGTTCTCCTCCTATAATAGTGGATGTATAATATATATATATATAATGTTCTCCTCCTATAATAGTGGATGTATAATATATATATATATAATGATCTCCTCCTATAATAGTGGATGTATAATATATATATATAATGATCTCCTCCTATAATAGTGGATGTATAATATATATATATAATGATCTCCTCCTATAATAGTGGATGTATAATATATATATATATAATGTCCTCCTCCTATAATAGCGGATGTATAATATATATATATATAATGATCTCCTCCTATAATAGTGGATGTATAATATATATATATAATGTTCTCCTCCTATAATAGTGGTGTATAATATATATATATATAATGTCCTCCTCCTATAATAGTGGATGTATAATATATATATATAATGATCTCCTCCTATAATAGTGGATGTATAATATATATATATAATGTTCTCCTCCTATAATAGTGGATGTATAATATATATATATAATGATCTCCTCCTATAATAGTGGATGTATAATATATATATATAATGATCTCCTCCTATAATAGTGGATGTATAATATATATATATAATGATCTCCTCCTATAATAGTGGATGTATAATATATATATATAATGTTCTCCTCCTATAATAGTGGATGTATAATATATATATATATAATGTTCTCCTCCTATAATAGTGGATGTATAATATATATATATATATATAATGATCTCCTCCTATAATAGTGGATGTATAATATATATATATATAATGATCTCCTCCTATAATAGTGGATGTATAATATATATATATAATGATCTCCTCCTATAATAGTGGATGTATAATATATATATATAATGTCCTCCTCCTATAATAGTGGATGTATAATATATATATATAATGTCCTCCTCCTATAATAGTGGATGTATAATATATATATATAATGATCTCCTCCTATAATAGTGGTGTATTATATATATATATAATGATCTCCTCCTATAATAGTGGATGTATAATATATATATATATAATGATCTCCTCCTATAATAGTGGATGTATAATATATATATATATATAATGTTCTCCTCCTATAATAGTGGATGTATAATATATATATATATAATGATCTCCTCCTATAATAGTGGTGTATTATATATATATATAATGATCTCCTCCTATAATAGTGGATGTATAATATATATATATAATGTTCTCCTCCTATAATAGTGGATGTATAATATATATATATATATATAATGATCTCCTCCTATAATAGTGGATGTATAATATATATATATATATAATGTTCTCCTCCTATAATAGTGGATGTATAATATATATATATAATGATCTCCTCCTATAATAGTGGATGTATAATATATATATATAATGATCTCCTCCTATAATAGTGGATGTATAATATATATATATAATGATCTCACCTATAATAGTGGATGTATAATATATATATATAATGTTCTCCTCCTATAATAGTGGTGTATAATATATATATATAATGTCCTCCTCCTATAATAGTGGATGTATAATATATATATATATAATGATCTCCTCCTATAATAGTGGATGTATAATATATATATATATAATGATCTCCTCCTATAATAGTGGATGTATAATATATATATATAATGTCCTCCTCCTATAATAGTGATGTATAATATATATATATAATGTCCTCCTCCTATAATAGTGGTGTATAATATATATATATATATATAATGATCTCCTCCTATAATAGTGGATGTATAATATATATATATATAATGATCTCCTCCTATAATAGTGGATGTATAATATATATATATAATGTCCTCCTCCTATAATAGTGATGTATAATATATATATATAATGTCCTCCTCCTATAATAGTGGTGTATAATATATATATATATATATATGATCTCCTCCTATAATAGTGGATGTATAATATATATATATATAATGATCTCCTCCTATAATAGTGGTGTATAATATATATATATAATGATCTCCTCCTATAATAGTGGATGTATAATATATATATATATATAATGATCTCCTCCTATAATAGTGGATGTATAATATATATATATATATATAATGTTCTCCTCCTATAATAGTGGATGTATAATATATATATATAATGATCTCCTCCTATAATAGTGGATGTATAATATATATATATAATGATCTCCTCCTATAATAGTGGATGTATAATATATATATATAATGATCTCCTCCTATAATAGTGGTGTATAATATATATATATAATGATCTCCTCCTATAATAGTGGATGTATAATATATATATATAATGATCTCCTCCTATAATAGTGGATGTATAATATATATATAATGATCTCCTCCTATAATAGTGGATGTATAATATATATATATATAATGATCTCAACCTATAATAGTGGTGTATAATATATATATATAATGATCTCCTCCTATAATAGTGGATGTATAATATATATATATATATAATGATCTCCTCCTATAATAGTGGATGTATAATATATATATATATATATAATGTTCTCCTCCTATAATAGTGGATGTATAATATATATATATAATGATCTCCTCCTATAATAGTGGATGTATAATATATATATATAATGATCTCCTCCTATAATAGTGGATGTATAATATATATATATAATGATCTCCTCCTATAATAGTGGTGTATAATATATATATATATAATGATCTCCTCCTATAATAGTGGATGTATAATATATATATATAATGATCTCCTCCTATAATAGTGGATGTATAATATATATATAATGATCTCCTCCTATAATAGTGGATGTATAATATATATATATATAATGATCTCAACCTATAATAGTGGATGTATAATATATATATATAATGTTCTCCTCCTATAATAGTGGTGTATAATATATATATATAATGTCCTCCTCCTATAATAGTGGATGTATAATATATATATATATAATGATCTCCTCCTATAATAGTGGATGTATAATATATATATATAATGTTCTCCTCCTATAATAGTGGATGTATAATATATATATATATAATGATCTCCTCCTATAATAGTGGATGTATAATATATATATATATAATGATCTCCTCCTATAATAGTGGATGTATAATATATATATATAATGTCCTCCTCCTATAATAGTGGATGTATAATATATATATATAATGTCCTCCTCCTATAATAGTGATGTATAATATATATATATAATGTCCTCCTCCTATAATAGTGGTGTATATATATATATATATATATAATGATCTCCTCCTATAATAGTGGATGTATAATATATATATATAATGTCCTCCTCCTATAATAGTGGATGTATAATATATATATATATAGAATGTTCTCCTCCTATAATAGTGGATGTATAATATATATATATATAATGATCTCCTCCTATAATAGTGGATGTATAATATATATATATAAATGTCCTCCTCCTATAATAGTGGATGTATAATATATATATATATAATGATCTCCTCCTATAATAGTGGATGTATAATATATATATATAATGTCCTCCTCCTATAATAGTGATGTATAATATATATATATATATAATGATCTCCTCCTATAATAGTGGATGTATAATATATATATATATAATGATCTCCTCCTATAATAGTGGATGTATAATATATATATATAATGTTCTCCTCCTATAATAGTGGATGTATAATATATATATATAATGATCTCCTCCTATAATAGTGGATGTATAATATATATATATAATGTTCTCCTCCTATAATAGTGGATGTATAATATATATATATATATAATGTTCTCCTCCTATAATAGTGGATGTATAATATATATATATATAATGTTCTCCTCCTATAATAGTGGATGTATAATATATATATAATGTTCTCCTCCTATAATAGTGGATGTATAATATATATATATATAATGTTCTCCTCCTATAATAGTGGATGTATAATATATATATATATATAATGTCCTCCTCCTATAATAGTGGATGTATAATATATATATATATAATGATCTCCTCCTATAATAGTGGATGTATAATATATATATATAATGATCTCCTCCTATAATAGTGGATGTATAATATATATATATATAATGTCCTCCTCCTATAATAGTGGATGTATAATATATATATATAATGTTCTCCTCCTATAATAGTGGATGTATAATATATATATATAATGTTCTCCTCCTATAATAGTGGATGTATAATATATATATATATATAATGATCTCCTCCTATAATAGTGGATGTATAATATATATATATAATGTCCTCCTCCTATAATAGTGGATGTATAATATATATATATATATATATAATGTCCTCCTCCTATAATAGTGGATGTATAATATATATATATAATGTTCTCCTCCTATAATAGTGGATGTATAATATATATATATATAATGTTCTCCTCCTATAATAGTGGATGTATAATATAATATATATATAATGTTCTCCTACTATAATAGTGGATGTATAATATATATATATAATGATCTCCTCCTATAATAGTGGATGTATAATATATATATATAATGATCTCCTCCTATAATAGTGGATGTATAATATATATATATAATGTTCTCCTCCTATAATAGTGGATGTATAATATATATATATAATGTTCTCCTCCTATAATAGTGGATGTATAATATATATATATAATGATCTCCTCCTATAATAGTGGATGTATAATATATATATATAATGATCTCCTCCTATAATAGTGGATGTATAATATATATATATAATGATCTCCTCCTATAATAGTGGATGTATAATATATATATATAATGATCTCCTCCTATAATAGTGGATGTATAATATATATATATAATGATCTCCTCCTATAATAGTGGATGTATAATATATATATATAATGATCTCCTCCTATAATAGTGGATGTATAATATATATATATAATGATCTCCTCCTATAATAGTGGATGTATAATATATATATATATAATGATCTCCTCCTATAATAGTGGATGTATAATATATATATATAATGTCCTCCTCCTATAATAGTGGATGTATAATATATATATATATAATGTTCTCCTCCTATAATAGTGGATGTATAATATATATATATATAATGTTCTCCTCCTATAATAGTGGATGTATAATATATATATATAATGATCTCCTCCTATAATAGTGGTGTATAATATATATATATAATGATCTCCTCCTATAATAGTGGATGTATAATATATATATATATATAATGATCTCCTCCTATAATAGTGGATGTATAATATATATATATAATGATCTCCTCCTATAATAGTGGATGTATAATATATATATATAATGATCTCCTCCTATAATAGTGGATGTATAATATATATATATAATGATCTCCTCCTATAATAGTGGATGTATAATATATATATATATAATGATCTCCTCCTATAATAGTGGATGTATAATATATATATATATAATGATCTCCTCCTATAATAGTGGATGTATAATATATATATATAATGTCCTCCTCCTATAATAGTGGATGTATAATATATATATATAATGATCTCCTCCTATAATAGTGGATGTATAATATATATATATATAATGATCTCCTCCTATAATAGTGGATGTATAATATATATATATAATGATCTCCTCCTATAATAGTGGATGTATAATATATATATATAATGTTCTCCTCCTATAATAGTGGATGTATAATATATATATATATATAATGATCTCCTCCTATAATAGTGGATGTATAATATATATATATAATGATCTCCTCCTATAATAGTGGATGTATAATATATATATATAATGATCTCCTCCTATAATAGTGGATGTATAATATATATATATATATATAATGTCCTCCTCCTATAATAGTGGATGTATAATATATATATATATATATAATGTTCTCCTCCTATAATAGTGGATGTATAATATATATATATATAATGATCTCCTCCTATAATAGTGGATGTATAATATATATATATAATGTTCTCCTCCTATAATAGTGGATGTATAATATATATATATAATGATCTCCTCCTATAATAGTGGATGTATAATATATATATATAATGATCTCCTCCTATAATAGTGGATGTATAATATATATATATAATGATCTCCTCCTATAATAGTGGTGTATAATATATATATATATATAATGTCCTCCTCCTATAATAGTGGATGTATAATATATATATATAATGTCCTCCTCCTATAATAGTGGATGTATAATATATATATATAATGTTCTCCTCCTATAATAGTGGATGTATAATATATATATATAATGATCTCCTCCTATAATAGTGGATGTATAATATATATATATAATGTTCTCCTCCTATAATAGTGGATGTATAATATATATATATATATAATGATCTCCTCCTATAATAGTGGATGTATAATATATATATATAATGTTCTCCTCCTATAATAGTGGATGTATAATATATATATATATATATATATAATAATGTTCTCCTCCTATAATAGTGGTGTATAATATATATATATATAATGATCTCCTCCTATAATAGTGGATGTATAATATATATATATATAATGTCCTCCTCCTATAATAGTGGATGTATAATATATATATATATATATAATGATCTCCTCCTATAATAGTGGATGTATAATATATATATATAATGATCTCCTCCTATAATAGTGATGTATAATATATATATATAATGATCTCCTCCTATAATAGTGGATGTATAATATATATATATATATAATGTTCTCCTCCTATAATAGTGGATGTATAATATATATATATAATGATCTCCTCCTATAATAGTGGATGTATAATATATATATATAATGTCCTCCTCCTATAATAGTGGATGTATAATATATATATATATATAATGATCTCCTCCTATAATAGTGGATGTATAATATATATATATAATGTCCTCCTCCTATAATAGTGGATGTATAATATATATATATAATGTTCTCCTCCTATAATAGTGGATGTATAATATATATATATATAATGATCTCCTCCTATAATAGTGGATGTATAATATATATATATATAATGTTCTCCTCCTATAATAGTGGTGTATAATATATATATATATAATGATCTCCTCCTATAATAGTGGATGTATAATATATATATATATAATGTTCTCCTCCTATAATAGTGGATGTATAATATATATATATAATGATCTCCTCCTATAATAGCGGATGTATAATATATATATATATAATGTTCTCCTCCTATAATAGTGGATGTATAATATATATATATATAATGATCTCCTCCTATAATAGTGGATGTATAATATATATATATAATGTCCTCCTCCTATAATAGTGGATGTATAATATATATATATAATGATCTCCTCCTATAATAGTGGATGTATAATATATATATATATAATGTCCTCCTCCTATAATAGTGGTGTATAATATATATATATATATAATAATGATCTCCTCCTATAATAGTGGATGTATAATATATATATATATATATATATATATATATAATGTTCTCCTCCTATAATAGTGGATGTATAATATATATATATATAATGTTCTCCTCCTATAATAGTGGATGTATAATATATATATATAATGATCTCCTCCTATAATAGTGGATGTATAATATATATATATATAATGTCCTCCTCCTATAATAGTGGTGTATAATATATATATATAATGATCTCCTCCTATAATAGTGGATGTATAATATATATATATAATGTTCTCCTCCTATAATAGTGGATGTATAATATATATATATATAATGTCCTCCTCCTATAATAGTGGATGTATAATATATATATATAATGATCTCCTCCTATAATAGTGGATGTATAATATATATATATATAATGATCTCCTCCTATAATAGTGGATGTATAATATATATATATAAAATGATCTCCTCCTATAATAGCGGATGTATAATATATATATATAATGTTCTCCTCCTATAATAGTGGATGTATAATATATATATATATAATGATCTCCTCCTATAATAGTGGATGTATAATATATATATATAATGATCTCCTCCTATAATAGTGGATGTATAATATATATATATAATGTTCTCCTCCTATAATAGTGGATGTATAATATATATATATATAATGTTCTCCTCCTATAATAGTGGATGTATAATATATATATATAATGTTCTCCTCCTATAATAGTGGATGTATAATATATATATATATAATGATCTCCTCCTATAATAGTGGATGTATAATATATATATATAATGATCTCCTCCTATAATAGTGGATGTATAATATATATATATAATGTTCTCCTCCTATAATAGTGGATGTATAATATATATATATAATGATCTCCTCCTATAATAGTGGATGTATAATATATATATATAATGATCTCCTCCTATAATAGTGGATGTATAATATATATATATATAATGTCCTCCTCCTATAATAGTGGATGTATAATATATATATATAATGTCCTCCTCCTATAATAGTGGATGTATAATATATATATATATATAATGATCTCCTCCTATAATAGTGGATGTATAATATATATATATAATGATCTCCTCCTATAATAGTGGATGTATAATATATATATATAATGTTCTCCTCCTATAATAGTGGATGTATAATATATATATATAATGATCTCCTCCTATAATAGTGGATGTATAATATATATATATATATATAATGTCCTCCTCCTATAATAGTGGATGTATAATATATATATATATATAATGATCTCCTCCTATAATAGTGGATGTATAATATATATATATAATGATCTCCTCCTATAATAGTGGATGTATAATATATATATATAATGATCTCCTCCTATAATAGTGGATGTATAATATATATATATATATATATATAATGTCCTCCTCCTATAATAGTGGATGTATAATATATATATATAATGATCTCCTCCTATAATAGTGGATGTATAATATATATATATATAATGTTCTCCTCCTATAATAGTGGATGTATAATATATATATATATAATGATCTCCTCCTATAATAGTGGATGTATAATATATATATATATATAATGATCTCCTCCTATAATAGTGGATGTATAATATATATATATAATGATCTCCTCCTATAATAGTGGATGTATAATATATATATATAATGTTCTCCTCCTATAATAGTGGATGTATAATATATATATATAATGATCTCCTCCTATAATAGTGGATGTATAATATATATATATATATATAATGTCCTCCTCCTATAATAGTGGATGTATAATATATATATATATATAATGATCTCCTCCTATAATAGTGGATGTATAATATATATATATAATGATCTCCTCCTATAATAGTGGATGTATAATATATATATATATAATGATCTCCTCCTATAATAGTGGATGTATAATATATATATATATATAATGATCTCCTCCTATAATAGTGGATGTATAATATATATATATAATGATCTCCTCCTATAATAGTGGATGTATAATATATATATATAATGTTCTCCTCCTATAATAGTGGATGTATAATATATATATATAATGATCTCCTCCTATAATAGTGGATGTATAATATATATATATATATATAATGTCCTCCTCCTATAATAGTGGATGTATAATATATATATATATATAATGATCTCCTCCTATAATAGTGGATGTATAATATATATATATAATGATCTCCTCCTATAATAGTGGATGTATAATATATATATATAATGATCTCCTCCTATAATAGTGGATGTATAATATATATATATATATATATAATGTCCTCCTCCTATAATAGTGGATGTATAATATATATATATAATGATCTCCTCCTATAATAGTGGATGTATAATATATATATATATAATGTTCTCCTCCTATAATAGTGGATGTATAATATATATATATATATAATGTTCTCCTCCTATAATAGTGGATGTATAATATATATATATATAATGATCTCCTCCTATAATAGTGGATGTATAATATATATATATAATGATCTCCTCCTATAATAGTGGATGTATAATATATATATATATAATGATCTCCTCCTATAATAGTGGATGTATAATATATATATATATAATGATCTCCTCCTATAATAGTGGATGTATAATATATATATATAATGATCTCCTCCTATAATAGTGGATGTATAATATATATATATAATGTCCTCCTCCTATAATAGTGGATGTATAATATATATATATAATGATCTCCTCCTATAATAGTGGATGTATAATATATATATATATAATGATCTCCTCCTATAATAGTGGATGTATAATATATATATATATATAATGATCTCCTCCTATAATAGTGGATGTATAATATATATATATAATGTTCTCCTCCTATAATAGTGGATGTATAATATATATATATAATGATCTCCTCCTATAATAGTGGATGTATAATATATATATATAATGTTCTCCTCCTATAATAGTGGATGTATAATATATATATATAATGTTCTCCTCCTATAATAGTGGATGTATAATATATATATATAATGTTCTCCTCCTATAATAGTGGATGTATAATATATATATATAATGTTCTCCTCCTATAATAGTGGATGTATAATATATATATATATATATAATGTTCTCCTCCTATAATAGTGGATGTATAATATATATATATAATGATCTCCTCCTATAATAGTGGATGTATAATATATATATATATATATATATAATGTTCTCCTCCTATAATAGTGGATGTATAATATATATATATAATGATCTCCTCCTATAATAGTGGATGTATAATATATATATATAATGTTCTCCTCCTATAATAGTGGATGTATAATATATATATATAATGTTCTCCTCCTATAATAGTGGATGTATAATATATATATATAATGTTCTCCTCCTATAATAGTGGATGTATAATATATATATATAATGTCCTCCTCCTATAATAGTGGATGTATAATATATATATATATATATAATGTTCTCCTCCTATAATAGTGGATGTATAATATATATATATAATGATCTCCTCCTATAATAGTGGTGTATAATATATATATATAATGATCTCCTCCTATAATAGTGGATGTATAATATATATATATAATGATCCCTCCTATAATAGTGGATGTATAATATATATATATAATGATCTCCTCCTATAATAGTGGATGTATAATATATATATATATAATGTTCTCCTCCTATAATAGTGGATGTATAATATATATATATATAATGATCTCCTCCTATAATAGTGGATGTATAATATATATATATAATGTTCTCCTCCTATAATAGTGGATGTATAATATATATATATATAATGTTCTCCTCCTATAATAGTGGATGTATAATATATATATATGTATATATATAATGTTCTCCTCCTATAATAGTGGATGTATAATATATATATATAATGTTCTCCTCCTATAATAGTGGATGTATAATATATATATATATAATGTTCTCCTCCTATAATAGTGGATGTATAATATATATATATAATGATCTCCTCCTATAATAGTGGATGTATAATATATATATAATGTTCTCCTCCTATAATAGTGGATGTATAATATATATATATATAATGATCTCCTCCTATAATAGTGGTGTATAATATATATATAATGATCTCCTCCTATAATAGTGGATGTATAATATATATATATAATGTTCTCCTCCTATAATAGTGGATGTATAATATATATATATATAATGTTCTCCCTCCTATAATAGTGGATGTATAATATATATATATATAATGTTCTCCTCCTATAATAGTGGATGTATAATATATATATATATATATATATATATATAATGTTCTCCTCCTATAATAGTGGATGTATAATATATATATATAATGTTCTCCTCCTATAATAGTGGATGTATAATATATATATATAATGATCTCCTCCTATAATAGTGGATGTATAATATATATATATAATGTCCTCCTCCTATAATAGTGGATGTATAATATATATATATATATAATGACCTCCTCCTATAATAGCGGATGTATAATATATATATATAATGTTCTCCTCCTATAATAGTGGATGTATAATATATATATATATATATATATAATGTCCTCCTCCTATAATAGTGGATGTATAATATATATATATATAATGTTCTCCTCCTATAATAGTGGATGTATAATATATATATATAATGATCTCCTCCTATAATAGTGGATGTATAATATATATATATAATGTCCTCCTCCTATAATAGTGGATGTATAATATATATATATATATATAATGATCTCCTCCTATAATAGTGGATGTATAATATATATATATATATATAATGTTCTCCTCCTATAATAGTGGATGTATAATATATATATATATAATGTCCTCCTCCTATAATAGTGGATGTATAATATATATATATATAATGTTCTCCTCCTATAATAGTGGATGTATAATATATATATATAATGATCTCCTCCTATAATAGTGGATGTATAATATATATATATAATGATCTCCTCCTATAATAGTGGATGTATAATATATATATATAATGATCTCCTCCTATAATAGTGGATGTATAATATATATATATATAATGATCTCCTCCTATAATAGTGGATGTATAATATATATATATATAATGTTCTCCTCCTATAATAGTGGATGTATAATATATATATATATATATAATGTCCTCCTCCTATAATAGTGGATGTATAATATATATATATATAATGACCTCCTCCTATAATAGCGGATGTATAATATATATATATATATATAATGTTCTCCTCCTATAATAGTGGATGTATAATATATATATATATATATAATGTCCTCCTCCTATAATAGTGGATGTATAATATATATATATAATGACCTCCTCCTATAATAGTGGATGTATAATATATATATATATATAATGTTCTCCTCCTATAATAGTGGATGTATAATATATATATATATATATATAATGTCCTCCTCCTATAATAGTGGATGTATAATATATATATATATATAATGTTCTCCTCCTATAATAGTGGATGTATAATATATATATATATAATGATCTCCTCCTATAATAGTGGTGTATAATATATATATATATAATGTTCTCCTCCTATAATAGTGGATGTATAATATATATATATAATGACCTCCTCCTATAATAGTGGATGTATAATATATATATATAATGTTCTCCTCCTATAATAGTGGATGTATAATATATATATATATATAATGATCTCCTCCTATAATAGTGGATGTATAATATATATATATAATGTCCTCCTCCTATAATAGTGGATGTATAATATATATATAATGTTCTCCTCCTATAATAGTGGATGTATAATATATATATATATAATGATCTCCTCCTATAATAGTGGATGTATAATATATATATATATAATGTTCTCCTCCTATAATAGTGGATGTATAATATATATATAATGTTCTCCTCCTATAATAGTGGATGTATAATATATATATATATAATGATCTCCTCCTATAATAGTGGATGTATAATATATATATATAATGTCCTCCTCCTATAATAGTGGATGTATAATATATATATATATATAATGTCCTCCTCCTATAATAGTGGATGTATAATATATATATATAATGATCTCCTCCTATAATAGTGATGTATAATATATATATATATAATGATCTCCTCCTATAATAGTGGATGTATAATATATATATATATAATGATCTCCTCCTATAATAGTGGATGTATAATATATATATATAATGTTCTCCTCCTATAATAGTGGATGTATAATATATATATATAATGTTCTCCTCCTATAATAGTGGATGTATAATATATATATATAATGATCTCCTATAATAGTGGATGTATAATATATATATATATATAATGATCTCCTATAATAGTGGATGTATAATATATATATATAATGATCTCCTCCTATAATAGTGGTGTATAATATATATATATAATGATCTCCTCCTATAATAGTGGATGTATAATATATATATATAATGATCTCCTCCTATAATAGTGGATGTATAATATATATATATATAATGATCTCCTCCTATAATAGTGGATGTATAATATATATATATAATGTTCTCCTCCTATAATAGTGGATGTATAATATATATATATAATGATCTCCTCCTATAATAGTGGATGTATAATATATATATATAATGTTCTCCTCCTATAATAGTGGATGTATAATATATATATATAATGATCTCCTCCTATAATAGTGGATGTATAATATATATATATATATATATATAATGATCTCCTCCTATAATAGTGGATGTATAATATATATATATAATGTTCTCCTCCTATAATAGTGGATGTATAATATATATATATAATGATCTCCTCCTATAATAGTGGATGTATAATATATATATATAATGTTCTCCTCCTATAATAGTGGATGTATAATATATATAATGTTCTCCTCCTATAATAGTGGATGTATAATATATATATATAATGTCCTCCTCCTATAATAGTGGATGTATAATATATATATATATATATAATGTCCTCCTCCTATAATAGTGGATGTATAATATATATATATATATATAATGTCCTCCTCCTATAATAGTGGATGTATAATATATATATATAATGATCTCCTCCTATAATAGTGGATGTATAATATATATATATAATGATCTCCTCCTATAATAGTGGATGTATAATATATATATATAATGTTCTCCTCCTATAATAGTGGATGTATAATATATATATATAATGATCTCCTCCTATAATAGTGGATGTATAATATATATATATAATGTCCTCCTCCTATAATAGTGGTGTATAATATATATATATAATGATCTCCTCCTATAATAGTGGATGTATAATATATATATATAATGATCTCCTCCTATAATAGCGGATGTATAATATATATATATAATGATCTCCTCCTATAATAGTGGATGTATAATATATATATATAATGATCTCCTCCTATAATAGTGGTGTATAATATATATATATAATGTCCTCCTCCTATAATAGTGGATGTATAATATATATATATAATGTTCTCCTCCTATAATAGTGGATGTATAATATATATATATAATGATCTCCTCCTATAATAGTGGTGTATAATATATATATATAATGTTCTCCTCCTATAATAGTGGATGTATAATATATATATATATAATGATCTCCTCCTATAATAGTGGATGTATAATATATATATATAATGTTCTCCTCCTATAATAGTGGATGTATAATATATATATATATAATGTTCTCCTCCTATAATAGTGGATGTATAATATATATATATATAATGATCTCCTCCTATAATAGTGGATGTATAATATATATATATAATGATCTCCTCCTATAATAGTGGATGTATAATATATATATATAATGATCTCCTCCTATAATAGCGGATGTATAATATATATATATAATGATCTCCTCCTATAATAGTGGATGTATAATATATATATATAATGTTCTCCTCCTATAATAGTGGATGTATAATATATATATATAATGATCTCCTCCTATAATAGTGGTGTATAATATATATATATATAATGATCTCCTCCTATAATAGTGGATGTATAATATATATATATAATGATCCCTCCTATAATAGTGGATGTATAATATATATATATATATAATGTTCTCCTCCTATAATAGTGGATGTATAATATATATATATAATGATCTCCTCCTATAATAGTGGATGTATAATATATATATATATAATGTTCTCCTCCTATAATAGTGGATGTATAATATATATATATAATGTTCTCCTCCTATAATAGTGGATGTATAATATATATATATAATGTCCTCCTCCTATAATAGTGGATGTATAATATATATATATAATGATCTCCTCCTATAATAGCGGATGTATAATATATATATATAATGTTCTCCTCCTATAATAGTGGTGTATAATATATATATATATAATGTTCTCCTCCTATAATAGTGGATGTATAATATATATATATAATGTTCTCCTCCTATAATAGTGGATGTATAATATATATATATATAATGATCTCCTCCTATAATAGCGGATGTATAATATATATATATAATGATCTCCTCCTATAATAGTGGATGTATAATATATATATATAATGTTCTCCTCCTATAATAGTGGATGTATAATATATATATATAATGATCTCCTCCTATAATAGTGGATGTATAATATATATATATATAATGATCTCCTCCTATAATAGTGGATGTATAATATATATATATAATGTTCTCCTCCTATAATAGTGGATGTATAATATATATATATATAATGTTCTCCTCCTATAATAGTGGATGTATAATATATATATATAATGATCTCCTCCTATAATAGTGGATGTATAATATATATATATAATGTCCTCCTCCTATAATAGTGGATGTATAATATATATATATATAATGTTCTCCTCCTATAATAGTGGATGTATAATATATATATATATAATGACCTCCTCCTATAATAGTGGATGTATAATATATATATATAATGTTCTCCTCCTATAATAGTGGATGTATAATATATATATATATATATATAATGTTCTCCTCCTATAATAGTGGATGTATAATATATATATATAATGATCTCCTCCTATAATAGTGGATGTATAATATATATATATATAATGTCCTCCTCCTATAATAGTGGTGTATAATATATATATATAATGATCTCCTCCTATAATAGTGGATGTATAATATATATATATATAATGTTCTCCTCCTATAATAGTGGATGTATAATATATATATATAATGATCTCCTCCTATAATAGTGGATGTATAATATATATATATATATAATGTTCTCCTCCTATAATAGTGGATGTATAATATATATATATAATGATCTCCTCCTATAATAGTGGATGTATAATATATATATATAATGATCTCCTCCTATAATAGTGGATGTATAATATATATATATATAATGTTCTCCTCCTATAATAGTGGATGTATAATATATATATATAATGATCTCCTCCTATAATAGTGGATGTATAATATATATATATATATATATGTTCTCCTCCTATAATAGTGGTGTATAATATATATATATAATGATCTCCTCCTATAATAGTGGATGTATAATATATATATATAATGTTCTCCTCCTATAATAGTGGATGTATAATATATATATATATAATGTTCTCCTCCTATAACAGTGGATGTATAATATATATATATAATGTTCTCCTCCTATAATAGTGGATGTATAATATATATATATATAATGATCTCCTCCTATAATAGTGGATGTATAATATATATATATAATGTTCTCCTCCTATAATAGTGGATGTATAATATATATATATAATGTTCTCCTCCTATAATAGTGGATGTATAATATATATATATAATGATCTCCTCCTATAATAGTGGATGTATAATATATATATAATGTCCTCCTCCTATAATAGTGGATGTATAATATATATATATAATGATCTCCTCCTATAATAGTGGATGTATAATATATATATATAATGATCTCCTCCTATAATAGTGGATGTATAATATATATATATAATGATCTCCTCCTATAATAGTGGATGTATAATATATATATATAATGATCTCCTCCTATAATAGTGGATGTATAATATATATATATAATGTCCTCCTCCTATAATAGTGGATGTATAATATATATATATAATGTTCTCCTCCTATAATAGTGGATGTATAATATATATATATAATGTCCTCCTCCTATAATAGTGGATGTATAATATATATATATATATATATAATGTTCTCCTCCTATAATAGTGGATGTATAATATATATATATAATGATCTCCTCCTATAATAGTGGATGTATAATATATATATATAATGTTCTCCTCCTATAATAGTGGATGTATAATATATATATATATAATGTTCTCCTCCTATAATAGTGGATGTATAATATATATATATAATGATCTCCTCCTATAATAGTGGATGTATAATATATATATATAATGTCCTCCTCCTATAATAGTGGATGTATAATATATATATATAATGTTCTCCTCCTATAATAGTGGATGTATAATATATATATATAATGATCTCCTCCTATAATAGTGGATGTATAATATATATATATAATGATCTCCTCCTATAATAGTGGATGTATAATATATATATATAATGATCTCCTCCTATAATAGTGATGTATAATATATATATATAATGTTCTCCTCCTATAATAGTGGTGTATAATATATATATATAATGATCTCCTCCTATAATAGTGATGTATAATATATATATATATATAATGTCCTCCTCCTATAATAGTGGATGTATAATATATATATATATATATAATGTTCTCCTCCTATAATAGTGGATGTATAATATATATATATAATGTTCTCCTCCTATAATAGTGGATGTATAATATATATATATATAATGATCTCCTCCTATAATAGTGGATGTATAATATATATATATAATGTTCTCCTCCTATAATAGTGGTGTATAATATATATATATAATGATCTCCTCCTATAATAGTGGATGTATAATATATATATATAATGATCTCCTCCTATAATAGTGGATGTATAATATATATATATATAATGATCTCCTCCTATAATAGTGGTGTATAATATATATATATATAATGTTCTCCTCCTATAATAGTGGATGTATAATATATATATATAATGATCTCCTCCTATAATAGTGGATGTATAATATATATATATAATGTTCTCCTCCTATAATAGTGGATGTATAATATATATATATATAATGATCTCCTCCTATAATAGTGGATGTATAATATATATATATAATGTTCTCCTCCTATAATAGTGGTGTATAATATATATATATAATGATCTCCTCCTATAATAGTGGATGTATAATATATATATATAATGATCTCCTCCTATAATAGTGGATGTATAATATATATATATATAATGATCTCCTCCTATAATAGTGGTGTATAATATATATATATAATGATCTCCTCCTATAATAGTGGATGTATAATATATATATATAATGTCCTCCTCCTATAATAGTGGATGTATAATATATATATATAATGATCTCCTCCTATAATAGTGGATGTATAATATATATATATAATGTTCTCCTCCTATAATAGTGGATGTATAATATATATATATAATGATCTCCTCCTATAATAGTGGATGTATAATATATATATATAATGTTCTCCTCCTATAATAGTGGATGTATAATATATATATATAATGATCTCCTCCTATAATAGTGGATGTATAATATATATATATAATGATCTCCTCCTATAATAGTGGATGTATAATATATATATATAATGTTCTCCTCCTATAATAGTGGATGTATAATATATATATATAATGTTCTCCTCCTATAATAGTGGATGTATAATATATATATATAATGTTCTCCTCCTATAATAGTGGATGTATAATATATATATATATAATGATCTCCTCCTATAATAGTGGATGTATAATATATATATATATAATGTTCTCCTCCTATAATAGTGGATGTATAATATATATATATATAATGTTCTCCTCCTATAATAGTGGATGTATAATATATATATATATAATGTTCTCCTCCTATAATAGTGGATGTATAATATATATATATAATGTTCTCCTCCTATAATAGTGGATGTATAATATATATATATAATGATCTCCTCCTATAATAGTGGATGTATAATATATATATATAATGTTCTCCTCCTATAATAGTGGATGTATAATATATATATATAATGTCCTCCTCCTATAATAGTGGATGTATAATATATATATATAATGTTCTCCTCCTATAATAGTGGATGTATAATATATATATATATATAATGTCCTCCTCCTATAATAGTGGATGTATAATATATATATATAATGTTCTCCTCCTATAATAGTGGATGTATAATATATATATATAATGTTCTCCTCCTATAATAGTGGATGTATAATATATATATATATATATAATGTCCTCCTCCTATAATAGTGGATGTATAATATATATATATATAATGTTCTCCTCCTATAATAGTGGATGTATAATATATATATATAATGACCTCCTCCTATAATAGTGGATGTATAATATATATATATATATAATGTTCTCCTCCTATAATAGTGGATGTATAATATATATATATATATATAATGTCCTCCTCCTATAATAGTGGATGTATAATATATATATATAATGATCTCCTCCTATAATAGTGGATGTATAATATATATATATAATGATCTCCTCCTATAATAGTGGATGTATAATATATATATATAATGATCTCCTCCTATAATAGTGGATGTATAATATATATATATAATGTTCTCCTCCTATAATAGTGGATGTATAATATATATATATATGATCTCCTCCTATAATAGTGGATGTATAATATATATATATAATGATCTCCTCCTATAATAGTGGATGTATAATATATATATATATATAATGTTCTCCTCCTATAATAGTGGATGTATAATATATATATATAATGATCTCCTCCTATAATAGTGGATGTATAATATATATATATAATGATCTCCTCCTATAATAGTGGATGTATAATATATATATATAATGTTCTCCTCCTATAATAGTGGATGTATAATATATATATATAATGATCTCCTCCTATAATAGTGGATGTATAATATATATATATATAATGTTCTCCTCCTATAATAGTGGATGTATAATATATATATATAATGATCTCCTCCTATAATAGTGGATGTATAATATATATATATAATGTTCCTCCTCCTATAATAGTGGATGTATAATATATATATATATAATGATCTCCTCCTATAATAGTGGATGTATAATATATATATATAATGATCTCCTCCTATAATAGTGGATGTATAATATATATATATAATGTTCTCCTCCTATAATAGTGGATGTATAATATATATATATATAATGATCTCCTCCTATAATAGTGGATGTATAATATATATATATAATGTTCTCCTCCTATAATAGTGGATGTATAATATATATATATAATGTTCTCCTCCTATAATAGTGGATGTATAATATATATATATAATGTTCTCCTCCTATAATAGTGGATGTATAATATATATATATATAATGTTCTCCTCCTATAATAGTGGATGTATAATATATATATATATAATGTTCTCCTCCTATAATAGTGGATGTATAATATATATATATATAATGTTCTCCTCCTATAATAGTGGATGTATAATATATATATATAATGATCTCCTCCTATAATAGTGGATGTATAATATATATATATAATGATCTCCTCCTATAATAGTGGATGTATAATATATATATATAATGATCTCCTCCTATAATAGTGGATGTATAATATATATATATAATGTTCTCCTCCTATAATAGTGGATGTATAATATATATATATAATGATCTCCTCCTATAATAGTGGATGTATAATATATATATATAATGTCCTCCTCCTATAATAGTGGATGTATAATATATATATATAATGTTCTCCTCCTATAATAGTGGATGTATAATATATATATATAATGTTCCTCCTCCTATAATAGTGGATGTATAATATATATATATAATGTTCTCCTCCTATAATAGTGGATGTATAATATATATATATATAATGATCTCCTCCTATAATAGTGGATGTATAATATATATATATAATGATCTCCTCCTATAATAGTGGATGTATAATATATATATATAATGTTCTCCTCCTATAATAGTGGATGTATAATATATATATATAATGTCCTCCTCCTATAATAGTGGATGTATAATATATATATATATAATGTTCTCCTCCTATAATAGTGGATGTATAATATATATATATAATGATCTCCTCCTATAATAGTGGATGTATAATATATATATATAATGATCTCCTCCTATAATAGTGGATGTATAATATATATATATATAATGTTCTCCTCCTATAATAGTGGATGTATAATATATATATATATAATGTCCTCCTCCTATAATAGTGGATGTATAATATATATATATAATGATCTCCTCCTATAATAGTGGATGTATAATATATATATATAATGATCCTCCTCCTATAATAGTGGATGTATAATATATATATATAATGATCTCCTCCTATAATAGTGGATGTATAATATATATATATAATGATCTCCTCCTATAATAGTGGATGTATAATATATATATATAATGATCTCCTCCTATAATAGTGGATGTATAATATATATATATAATGTTCTCCTCCTATAATAGTGGATGTATAATATATATATATAATGATCTCCTCCTATAATAGTGGATGTATAATATATATATATAATGATCTCCTCCTATAATAGTGGATGTATAATATATATATATATAATGTTCTCCTCCTATAATAGTGGATGTATAATATATATATATAATGTTCTCCTCCTATAATAGTGGATGTATAATATATATATATATAATGTTCTCCTCCTATAATAGTGGATGTATAATATATATATATAATGATCTCCTCCTATAATAGTGGATGTATAATATATATATATAATGATCTCCTCCTATAATAGTGGATGTATAATATATATATATAATGATCTCCTCCTATAATAGTGGATGTATAATATATATATATAATGATCTCCTCCTATAATAGTGGATGTATAATATATATATATATAATGATCTCCTCCTATAATAGTGGATGTATAATATATATATATAATGATCTCCTCCTATAATAGTGGATGTATAATATATATATATATAATGATCTCCTCCTATAATAGTGGATGTATAATATATATAACTCTATAATGATCTCCTCCTATAATAGTGGATGTATAATATATATATATAATGTTCTCCTCCTATAATAGTGGATGTATAATATATATATATAATGTTCTCCTCCTATAATAGTGGATGTATAATATATATATAATGTTCTCCTCCTATAATAGTGGATGTATAATATATATATATAATGTTCTCCTCCTATAATAGTGGATGTATAATATATATATATAATGATCTCCTCCTATAATAGTGGATGTATAATATATATATATAATGATCTCCTCCTATAATAGTGGATGTATAATATATATATATAATGATCTCCTCCTATAATAGTGGATGTATAATATATATATATATATGTTCTCCTCCTATAATAGTGGATGTATAATATATAT
>NW_027462125.1:0-46206 GCF_050947455.1 Rhinoderma darwinii
ACTTCTCTGGATGTTTCCCAGGCGAGTTATTGACAAGTAAATCCTAGACGCTCGATCTTGGTTATTTTCGCTTTCGCGGCTGGCAGTAAAAGAACCATGTTTCTGTGAATAACTCCTGAACCGTAAGTCCTAGACGCTCGCTCTTGGCTGCATTCGATTCAGCTCGTGGCAGCCAGTCTAAAAAACACTATCTTGGACTTCTCTGCATGTTTCCCAGGCGAGCAATTGGCAGCATGTTCAGAACCATGTTTCTGTGAATAACTCCTGAACCGTAAGTCCTAGACGCTCGCTCTTGGCTGCATTCGATTCAGCTCGTGGCAGCCAGTCTAAAAAAACACTATCTTGGACTTCTCTGCATGTTTCCCAGGCGAGAAATTGGCAGCATGTTCAGAACCATGTTTCTGTGAATAACTCCTGAACCGTAAGTCCTAGACGCTCGCTCTTGGCTGCATTCGATTCAGCTCGTGGCAGCCAGTCTAAAAAACACTATCTTGGACTTCTCTGCATGTTTCCCAGACGAGAAATTGGCAGCATGTTCAGAACCATGTTTCTGTGAATAACTCCTGAAACCGTAAGTCCTAGACGCTCGATCTTGGCGGCATTCGTCTCAGCGCCTGGCAATTAGTATAGGAGCACTGTGTTTGACTTCTCTGGATGTTTCCCAGGCGAGTTATTGACAAGTAAATCCTAGACGCTCGATCTTGGTTATTTTCGCTTTCGCGGCTGGCAGTAAAAAAACCATGTTTCTGTGAATAACTCCTGAACCGTAAGTCCTAGACGCTCGCTCTTGGCTGCATTCGATTCAGCTCGTGGCAGCCAGTCTAAAAAACTCTATCTTGGACTTCTCTGCATGTTTCCCAGGCGAGCAATTGGCAGCATGTTCAGAACCATGTTTCTGTGAATAACTCCTGAACCGTAAGTCCTAGACGCTCGCTCTTGGCTGCATTCGATTCAGCTCGTGGCAGCCAGTCTAAAAAACACTATCTTGGACTTCTCTGCATGTTCCTAAGGCAAATGTTTCTAAAGCTAATTCTTGAACCGTAAGTCCTAGACGCTCGATCTTGGCGGCATTCGTCTCAGCGCCAGGCAATTAGTATAGGAGCACTGTGTTTGACTTCTCTGGATGTTTCCCAGGCGAGTTATTGACAAGTAAATCCTAGACGCTCGATCTTGGTTATTTTCGCTTTCGCGGCTGGCAGTAAAAGAACCATGTTTCTGTGAATAACTCCTGAACCGTAAGTCCTAGACGCTCGCTCTTGGCTGCATTCGATTCAGCTCGTGGCAGCCAGTCTAAAAAACACTATCTTGGACTTCTCTGCTTGTTTCCCAGGCGAGCAATTGGCAGCATGTTCAGAACCATGTTTCTGTGAATAACTCCTGAACCGTAAGTCCTAGACGCTCGCTCTTGGCTGCATTCGATTCAGCTCGTGGCAGCCAGTCTAAAAAACACTATCTTGGACTTCTCTGCATGTTTCCCAGGCGAGCAATTGGCAGCATGTTCAGAACCATGTTTCTGTGAATAACTCCTGAACCGTAAGTCCTAGACGCTCGCTCTTGGCTGCATTCGATTCAGCTCGTGGCAGCCAGTCTAAAAAACACTATCTTGGACTTCTCTGCATGTTTCCCAGGCGAGCAATTGGCAGCATGTTCAGAACCATGTTTCTGTGAATAACTCCTGAACCGTAAGTCCTAGACGCTCGCTCTTGGCTGCATTCGATTCAGCTCGTGGCAGCCAGTCTAAAAAACACTATCTTGGACTTCTCTGCATGTTCCTAAGGCAAATGTTTCTAAAGCTAATTCTTGAACCGTAAGTCCTAGACGCTCGATCTTGGCGGCATTCGTCTCAGCGCCAGGCAATTAGTATAGGAGCACTGTGTTTGACTTCTCTGGATGTTTCCCAGGCGAGTTATTGACAAGTAAATCCTAGACGCTCGATCTTGGTTATTTTCGCTTTCGCGGCTGGCAGTAAAAGAACCATGTTTCTGTGAATAACTCCTGAACCGTAAGTCCTAGACGCTCGCTCTTGGCTGCATTCGATTCAGCTCGTGGCAGCCAGTCTAAAAAACACTATCTTGGACTTCTCTGCATGTTTCCCAGGCGAGCAATTGGCAGCATGTTCAGAACCATGTTTCTGTGAATAACTCCTGAACCGTAAGTCCTAGACGCTCGCTCTTGGCTGCATTCGATTCAGCTCGTGGCAGCCAGTCTAAAAAACACTATCTTGGACTTCTCTGCATGTTTCCCAGGCGAGAAATTGGCAGCATGTTCAGAACCATGTTTCTGTGAATAACTCCTGAACCGTAAGTCCTAGACGCTCGATCTTGGCGGCATTCGTCTCAGCGCCTGGCAATTAGTATAGGAGCACTGTGTTTGACTTCTCTGGATGTTTCCCAGGCGAGTTATTGACAAGTAAATCCTAGACGCTCGATCTTGGTTATTTTCGCTTTCGCGGCTGGCAGTAAAAGAACCATGTTTCTGTGAATAACTCCTGAACCGTAAGTCCTAGACGCTCGCTCTTGGCTGCATTCGATTCAGCTCGTGGCAGCCAGTCTAAAAAACACTATCTTGGACTTCTCTGCATGTTTCCCAGACGAGAAATTGGCAGCATGTTCAGAACCATGTTTCTGTGAATAACTCCTGAACCGTAAGTCCTAGACGCTCGATCTTGGCGGCATTCGTCTCAGCGCCTGGCATTTAGTATAGGAGCACTGTGTTTGACTTCTCTGGATGTTTCCCAGGCGAGTTATTGACAAGTAAATCCTAGACGCTCGATCTTGGTTATTTTCGCTTTCGCGGCTGGCAGTAAAAGAACCATGTTTCTGTGAATAACTCCTGAACCGTAAGTCCTAGACGCTCGCTCTTGGCTGCATTCGATTCAGCTCGTGGCAGCCAGTCTAAAAAACACTATCTTGGACTTCTCTGCATGTTTCCCAGGCGAGCAATTGGCAGCATGTTCAGAACCATGTTTCTGTGAATAACTCCTGAACCGTAAGTCCTAGACGCTCGCTCTTGGCTGCATTCGATTCAGCTCGTGGCAGCCAGTCTAAAAAACACTATCTTGGACTTCTCTGCATGTTCCTAAGGCAAATGTTTCTAAAGCTAATTCTTGAACCGTAAGTCCTAGACGCTCGATCTTGGCGGCATTCGTCTCAGCGCCAGGCAATTAGTATAGGAGCACTGTGTTTGACTTCTCTGGATGTTTCCCAGGCGAGTTATTGACAAGTAAATCCTAGACGCTCGATCTTGGTTATTTTCGCTTTCGCGGCTGGCAGTAAAAGAACCATGTTTCTGTGAATAACTCCTGAACCGTAAGTCCTAGACGCTCGCTCTTGGCTGCATTCGATTCAGCTCGTGGCAGCCAGTCTAAAAAACACTATCTTGGACTTCTCTGCATGTTTCCCAGGCGAGCAATTGGCAGCATGTTCAGAACCATGTTTCTGTGAATAACTCCTGAACCGTAAGTCCTAGACGCTCGCTCTTGGCTGCATTCGATTCAGCTCGTGGCAGCCAGTCTAAAAAACACTATCTTGGACTTCTCTGCATGTTCCTAAGGCAAATGTTTCTAAAGCTAATTCTTGAACCGTAAGTCCTAGACGCTCGATCTTGGCGGCATTCGTCTCAGCGCCAGGCAATTAGTATAGGAGCACTGTGTTTGACTTCTCTGGATGTTTCCCAGGCGAGTTATTGACAAGTAAATCCTAGACGCTCGATCTTGGTTATTTTCGCTTTCGCGGCTGGCAGTAAAAGAACCATGTTTCTGTGAATAACTCCTGAACCGTAAGTCCTAGACGCTCGCTCTTGGCTGCATTCGATTCAGCTCGTGGCAGCCAGTCTAAAAAACACTATCTTGGACTTCTCTGCTTGTTTCCCAGGCGAGCAATTGGCAGCATGTTCAGAACCATGTTTCTGTGAATAACTCCTGAACCGTAAGTCCTAGACGCTCGCTCTTGGCTGCATTCGATTCAGCTCGTGGCAGCCAGTCTAAAAAACACTATCTTGGACTTCTCTGCATGTTTCCCAGGCGAGCAATTGGCAGCATGTTCAGAACCATGTTTCTGTGAATAACTCCTGAACCGTAAGTCCTAGACGCTCGCTCTTGGCTGCATTCGATTCAGCTCGTGGCAGCCAGTCTAAAAAACACTATCTTGGACTTCTCTGCATGTTTCCCAGGCGAGCAATTGGCAGCATGTTCAGAACCATGTTTCTGTGAATAACTCCTGAACCGTAAGTCCTAGACGCTCGCTCTTGGCTGCATTCGATTCAGCTCGTGGCAGCCAGTCTAAAAAACACTATCTTGGACTTCTCTGCATGTTCCTAAGGCAAATGTTTCTAAAGCTAATTCTTGAACCGTAAGTCCTAGACGCTCGATCTTGGCGGCATTCGTCTCAGCGCCAGGCAATTAGTATAGGAGCACTGTGTTTGACTTCTCTGGATGTTTCCCAGGCGAGTTATTGACAAGTAAATCCTAGACGCTCGATCTTGGTTATTTTCGCTTTCGCGGCTGGCAGTAAAAGAACCATGTTTCTGTGAATAACTCCTGAACCGTAAGTCCTAGACGCTCGCTCTTGGCTGCATTCGATTCAGCTCGTGGCAGCCAGTCTAAAAAACACTATCTTGGACTTCTCTGCATGTTTCCCAGGCGAGCAATTGGCAGCATGTTCAGAACCATGTTTCTGTGAATAACTCCTGAACCGTAAGTCCTAGACGCTCGCTCTTGGCTGCATTCGATTCAGCTCGTGGCAGCCAGTCTAAAAAACACTATCTTGGACTTCTCTGCATGTTTCCCAGGCGAGAAATTGGCAGCATGTTCAGAACCATGTTTCTGTGAATAACTCCTGAACCGTAAGTCCTAGACGCTCGATCTTGGCGGCATTCGTCTCAGCGCCTGGCAATTAGTATAGGAGCACTGTGTTTGACTTCTCTGGATGTTTCCCAGGCGAGTTATTGACAAGTAAATCCTAGACGCTCGATCTTGGTTATTTTCGCTTTCCGCGGCTGGCAGTAAAAGAACCATGTTTCTGTGAATAACTCCTGAACCGTAAGTCCTAGACGCTCGCTCTTGGCTGCATTCGATTCAGCTCGTGGCAGCCAGTCTAAAAAACACTATCTTGGACTTCTCTGCATGTTTCCCAGACGAGAAATTGGCAGCATGTTCAGAACCATGTTTCTGTGAATAACTCCTGAACCGTAAGTCCTAGACGCTCGATCTTGGCGGCATTCGTCTTAGCGCCTGGCATTTAGTATAGGAGCACTGTGTTTGACTTCTCTGGATGTTTCCCAGGCGAGTTATTGACAAGTAAATCCTAGACGCTCGATCTTGGTTATTTTCGCTTTCGCGGCTGGCAGTAAAAGAACCATGTTTCTGTGAATAACTCCTGAACCGTAAGTCCTAGACGCTCGCTCTTGGCTGCATTCGATTCAGCTCGTGGCAGCCAGTCTAAAAAACACTATCTTGGACTTCTCTGCATGTTTCCCAGGCGAGCAATTGGCAGCATGTTCAGAACCATGTTTCTGTGAATAACTCCTGAACCGTAAGTCCTAGACGCTCGCTCTTGGCTGCATTCGATTCAGCTCGTGGCAGCCAGTCTAAAAAACACTATCTTGGACTTCTCTGCATGTTTCCCAGGCGAGAAATTGGCAGCATGTTCAGAACCATGTTTCTGTGAATAACTCCTGAACCGTAAGTCCTAGACGCTCGATCTTGGCGGCATTCGTCTCAGCGCCTGGCAATTAGTATAGGAGCACTGTGTTTGACTTCTCTGGATGTTTCCCAGGCGAGTTATTGACAAGTAAATCCTAGACGCTCGATCTTGGTTATTTTCGCTTTCGCGGCTGGCAGTAAAAGAACCATGTTTCTGTGAATAACTCCTGAACCGTAAGTCCTAGACGCTCGCTCTTGGCTGCATTCGATTCAGCTCGTGGCAGCCAGTCTAAAAAACACTATCTTGGACTTCTCTGCATGTTTCCCAGGCGAGCAATTGGCAGCATGTTCAGAACCATGTTTCTGTGAATAACTCCTGAACCGTAAGTCCTAGACGCTCGCTCTTGGCTGCATTCGATTCAGCTCGTGGCAGCCAGTCTAAAAAACACTATCTTGGACTTCTCTGCATGTTCCTAAGGCAAATGTTTCTAAAGCTAATTCTTGAACCGTAAGTCCTAGACGCTCGATCTTGGCGGCATTCGTCTCAGCGCCAGGCAATTAGTATAGGAGCACTGTGTTTGACTTCTCTGGATGTTTCCCAGGCGAGCAATTGTCAGCATGTTCAGAACCATGTTTCTGTGAATAACTCCTGAACCGTAAGTCCTAGACGCTCGCTCTTGGCTGCATTCGATTCAGCTCGTGGCAGCCAGTCTAAAAAACACTATCTTGGACTTCTCTGCATGTTTCCCAGGCGAGCAATTGGCAGCATGTTCAGAACCATGTTTCTGTGAATAACTCCTGAACCGTAAGTCCTAGACGCTCGCTCTTGGCTGCATTCGATTCAGCTCGTGGCAGCCAGTCTAAAAAACACTATCTTGGACTTCTCTGCATGTTTCCCAGGCGAGCAATTGGCAGCATGTTCAGAACCATGTTTCTGTGAATAACTCCTGAACCGTAAGTCCTAGACGCTCGCTCTTGGCTGCATTCGATTCAGCTCGTGGCAGCCAGTCTAAAAAACACTATCTTGGACTTCTCTGCATGTTCCTAAGGCAAATGTTTCTAAAGCTAATTCTTGAACCGTAAGTCCTAGACGCTCGATCTTGGCGGCATTCGTCTCAGCGCCAGGCAATTAGTTTAGGAGCACTGTGTTTGACTTCTCTGGATGTTTCCCAGGCGAGTTATTGACAAGTAAATCCTAGACGCTCGATCTTGGTTATTTTCGCTTTCGCGGCTGGCAGTAAAAGAACCATGTTTCTGTGAATAACTCCTGAACCGTAAGTCCTAGACGCTCGCTCTTGGCTGCATTCGATTCAGCTCGTGGCAGCCAGTCTAAAAAACACTATCTTGGACTTCTCTGCTTGTTTCCCAGGCGAGCAATTGGCAGCATGTTCAGAACCATGTTTCTGTGAATAACTCCTGAACCGTAAGTCCTAGACGCTCGCTCTTGGCTGCATTCGATTCAGCTCGTGGCAGCCAGTCTAAGAAAACCCTATCTTGGACTTCTCTGCATGTTTCCCAGGCGAGCAATTGGCAGCATGTTCAGAACCATGTTTCTGTGAATAACTCCTGAACCGTAAGTCCTAGACGCTCGCTCTTGGCTGCATTCGATTCAGCTCGTGGCAGCCAGTCTAAAAAACACTATCTTGGACTTCTCTGCATGTTTCCCAGGCGAGCAATTGGCAGCATGTTCAGAACCATGTTTCTGTGAATAACTCCTGAACCGTAAGTCCTAGACGCTCGCTCTTGGCTGCATTCGATTCAGCTCGTGGCAGCCAGTCTAAAAAACACTATCTTGGACTTCTCTGCATGTTCCTAAGGCAAATGTTTCTAAAGCTAATTCTTGAACCGTAAGTCCTAGACGCTCGATCTTGGCGGCATTCGTCTCAGCGCCAGGCAATTAGTATAGGAGCACTGTGTTTGACTTCTCTGGATGTTTCCCAGGCGAGTTATTGACAAGTAAATCCTAGACGCTCGATCTTGGTTATTTTCGCTTTCGCGGCTGGCAGTAAAAGAACCATGTTTCTGTGAATAACTCCTGAACCGTAAGTCCTAGACGCTCGCTCTTGGCTGCATTCGATTCAGCTCGTGGCAGCCAGTCTAAAAAACACTATCTTGGACTTCTCTGCATGTTTCCCAGGCGAGCAATTGGCAGCATGTTCAGAACCATGTTTCTGTGAATAACTCCTGAACCGTAAGTCCTAGACGCTCGCTCTTGGCTGCATTCGATTCAGCTCGTGGCAGCCAGTCTAAAAAACACTATCTTGGACTTCTCTGCATGTTTCCCAGGCGAGAAATTGGCAGCATGTTCAGAACCATGTTTCTGTGAATAACTCCTGAACCGTAAGTCCTAGACGCTCGATCTTGGCGGCATTCGTCTCAGCGCCTGGCAATTAGTATAGGAGCACTGTGTTTGACTTCTCTGGATGTTTCCCAGGCGAGTTATTGACAAGTAAATCCTAGACGCTCGATCTTGGTTATTTTCGCTTTCGCGGCTGGCAGTAAAAGAACCATGTTTCTGTGAATAACTCCTGAACCGTAAGACCTAGACGCTCGCTCTTGGCTGCATTCGATTCAGCTCGTGGCAGCCAGTCTAAAAAACACTATCTTGGACTTCTCTGCATGTTTCCCAGACGAGAAATTGGCAGCATGTTCAGAACCATGTTTCTGTGAATAACTCCTGAACCGTAAGTCCTAGACGCTCGCTCTTGGCTGCATTCGATTCAGCTCGTGGCAGCCAGTCTAAAAAACACTATCTTGGACTTCTCTGCATGTTCCTAAGGCAAATGTTTCTAAAGCTAATTCTTGAACCGTAAGTCCTAGACGCTCGATCTTGGCGGCATTCGTCTCAGCGCCAGGCAATTAGTATAGGAGCACTGTGTTTGACTTCTCTGGATGTTTCCCAGGCGAGTTATTGACAAGTAAATCCTAGACGCTCGATCTTGGTTATTTTCGCTTTCGCGGCTGGCAGTAAAAGAACCATGTTTCTGTGAATAACTCCTGAACCGTAAGTCCTAGACGCTCGCTCTTGGCTGCATTCGATTCAGCTCGTGGCAGCCAGTCTAAAAAACACTATCTTGGACTTCTCTGCTTGTTTCCCAGGCGAGCAATTGGCAGCATGTTCAGAACCATGTTTCTGTGAATAACTCCTGAACCGTAAGTCCTAGACGCTCGCTCTTGGCTGCATTCGATTCAGCTCGTGGCAGCCAGTCTAAAAAACACTATCTTGGACTTCTCTGCATGTTTCCCAGGCGAGCAATTGGCAGCATGTTCAGAACCATGTTTCTGTGAATAACTCCTGAACCGTAAGTCCTAGACGCTCGCTCTTGGCTGCATTCGATTCAGCTCGTGGCAGCCAGTCTAAAAAACACTATCTTGGACTTCTCTGCATGTTTCCCAGGCGAGCAATTGGCAGCATGTTCAGAACCATGTTTCTGTGAATAACTCCTGAACCGTAAGTCCTAGACGCTCGCTCTTGGCTGCATTCGATTCAGCTCGTGGCAGCCAGTCTAAAAAACACTATCTTGGACTTCTCTGCATGTTCCTAAGGCAAATGTTTCTAAAGCTAATTCTTGAACCGTAAGTCCTAGACGCTCGATCTTGGCGGCATTCGTCTCAGCGCCAGGCAATTAGTATAGGAGCACTGTGTTTGACTTCTCTGGATGTTTCCCAGGCGAGTTATTGACAAGTAAATCCTAGACGCTCGATCTTGGTTATTTTCGCTTTCGCGGCTGGCAGTAAAAGAACCATGTTTCTGTGAATAACTCCTGAACCGTAAGTCCTAGACGCTCGCTCTTGGCTGCATTCGATTCAGCTCGTGGCAGCCAGTCTAAAAAACACTATCTTGGACTTCTCTGCATGTTTCCCAGGCGAGCAATTGGCAGCATGTTCAGAACCATGTTTCTGTGAATAACTCCTGAACCGTAAGTCCTAGACGCTCGCTCTTGGCTGCATTCGATTCAGCTCGTGGCAGCCAGTCTAAAAAACACTATCTTGGACTTCTCTGCATGTTCCTAAGGCAAATGTTTCTAAAGCTAATTCTTGAACCGTAAGTCCTAGACGCTCGATCTTGGCGGCATTCGTCTCAGCGCCAGGCAATTAGTATAGGAGCACTGTGTTTGACTTCTCTGGATGTTTCCCAGGCGAGTTATTGACAAGTAAATCCTAGACGCTCGATCTTGGTTATTTTCGCTTTCGCGGCTGGCAGTAAAAGAACCATGTTTCTGTGAATAACTCCTGAACCGTAAGTCCTAGACGCTCGCTCTTGGCTGCATTCGATTCAGCTCGTGGCAGCCAGTCTAAAAAACACTATCTTGGACTTCTCTGCATGTTTCCCAGGCGAGCAATTGGCAGCATGTTCAGAACCATGTTTCTGTGAATAACTCCTGAACCGTAAGTCCTAGACGCTCGCTCTTGGCTGCATTCGATTCAGCTCGTGGCAGCCAGTCTAAAAAACACTATCTTGGACTTCTCTGCATGTTTCCCAGGCGAGCAATTGGCAGCATGTTCAGAACCATGTTTCTGTGAATAACTCCTGAACCGTAAGTCCTAGACGCTCGCTCTTGGCTGCATTCGATTCAGCTCGTGGCAGCCAGTCTAAAAAACACTATCTTGGACTTCTCTGCATGTTTCCCAGGCGAGCAATTGGCAGCATGTTCAGAACCATGTTTCTGTGAATAACTCCTGAACCGTAAGTCCTAGACGCTCGCTCTTGGCTGCATTCGATTCAGCTCGTGGCAGCCAGTCTAAAAAACACTATCTTGGACTTCTCTGCATGTTCCTAAGGCAAATGTTTCTAAAGCTAATTCTTGAACCGTAAGTCCTAGACGCTCGATCTTGGCGGCATTCGTCTCAGCGCCAGGCAATTAGTATAGGAGCACTGTGTTTGACTTCTCTGGATGTTTCCCAGGCGAGTTATTGACAAGTAAATCCTAGACGCTCGATCTTGGTTATTTTCGCTTTCGCGGCTGGCAGTAAAAGAACCATGTTTCTGTGAATAACTCCTGAACCGTAAGTCCTAGACGCTCGCTCTTGGCTGCATTCGATTCAGCTCGTGGCAGCCAGTCTAAAAAACACTATCTTGGACTTCTCTGCTTGTTTCCCAGGCGAGCAATTGGCAGCATGTTCAGAACCATGTTTCTGTGAATAACTCCTGAACCGTAAGTCCTAGACGCTCGCTCTTGGCTGCATTCGATTCAGCTCGTGGCAGCCAGTCTAAAAAACACTATCTTGGACTTCTCTGCATGTTTCCCAGGCGAGCAATTGGCAGCATGTTCAGAACCATGTTTCTGTGAATAACTCCTGAACCGTAAGTCCTAGACGCTCGCTCTTGGCTGCATTCGATTCAGCTCGTGGCAGCCAGTCTAAAAAACACTATCTTGGACTTCTCTGCATGTTTCCCAGGCGAGCAATTGGCAGCATGTTCAGAACCATGTTTCTGTGAATAACTCCTGAACCGTAAGTCCTAGACGCTCGCTCTTGGCTGCATTCGATTCAGCTCGTGGCAGCCAGTCTAAAAAACACTATCTTGGACTTCTCTGCATGTTCCTAAGGCAAATGTTTCTAAAGCTAATTCTTGAACCGTAAGTCCTAGACGCTCGATCTTGGCGGCATTCGTCTCAGCGCCAGGCAATTAGTATAGGAGCACTGTGTTTGACTTCTCTGGATGTTTCCCAGGCGAGTTATTGACAAGTAAATCCTAGACGCTCGATCTTGGTTATTTTCGCTTTCGCGGCTGGCAGTAAAAGAACCATGTTTCTGTGAATAACTCCTGAACCGTAAGTCCTAGACGCTCGCTCTTGGCTGCATTCGATTCAGCTCGTGGCAGCCAGTCTAAAAAACACTATCTTGGACTTCTCTGCATGTTTCCCAGGCGAGCAATTGGCAGCATGTTCAGAACCATGTTTCTGTGAATAACTCCTGAACCGTAAGTCCTAGACGCTCGCTCTTGGCTGCATTCGATTCAGCTCGTGGCAGCCAGTCTAAAAAACACTATCTTGGACTTCTCTGCATGTTTCCCAGGCGAGAAATTGGCAGCATGTTCAGAACCATGTTTCTGTGAATAACTCCTGAACCGTAAGTCCTAGACGCTCGATCTTGGCGGCATTCGTCTCAGCGCCTGGCAATTAGTATAGGAGCACTGTGTTTGACTTCTCTGGATGTTTCCCAGGCGAGTTATTGACAAGTAAATCCTAGACGCTCGATCTTGGTTATTTTCGCTTTCGCGGCTGGCAGTAAAAGAACCATGTTTCTGTGAATAACTCCTGAACCGTAAGTCCTAGACGCTCGCTCTTGGCTGCATTCGATTCAGCTCGTGGCAGCCAGTCTAAAAAACACTATCTTGGACTTCTCTGCATGTTTCCCAGACGAGAAATTGGCAGCATGTTCAGAACCATGTTTCTGTGAATAACTCCTGAACCGTAAGTCCTAGACGCTCGATCTTGGCGGCATTCGTCTCAGCGCCTGGCATTTAGTATAGGAGCACTGTGTTTGACTTCTCTGGATGTTTCCCAGGCGAGTTATTGACAAGTAAATCCTAGACGCTCGATCTTGGTTATTTTCGCTTTCGCGGCTGGCAGTAAAAGAACCATGTTTCTGTGAATAACTCCTGAACCGTAAGTCCTAGACGCTCGCTCTTGGCTGCATTCGATTCAGCTCATGGCAGCCAGTCTAAAAAACACTATCTTGGACTTCTCTGCATGTTTCCCAGGCGAGCAATTGGCAGCATGTTCAGAACCATGTTTCTGTGAATAACTCCTGAACCGTAAGTCCTAGACGCTCGCTCTTGGCTGCATTCGATTCAGCTCGTGGCAGCCAGTCTAAAAAACACTATCTTGGACTTCTCTGCATGTTTCCCAGACGAGCAATTGGCAGCATGTTCAGAACCATGTTTCTGTGAATAACTCCTGAACCGTAAGTCCTAGACGCTCGCTCTTGGCTGCATTCGATTCAGCTCGTGGCAGCCAGTCTAAAAAACACTATCTTGGACTTCTCTGCATGTTTCCCAGGCGAGAAATTGGCAGCATGTTCAGAACCATGTTTCTGTGAATAACTCCTGAACCGTAAGTCCTAGACGCTCGATCTTGGCGGCATTCGTCTCAGCGCCTGGCAATTAGTATAGGAGCACTGTGTTTGACTTCTCTGGATGTTTCCCAGGCGAGTTATTGACAAGTAAATCCTAGACGCTCGATCTTGGTTATTTTCGCTTTCGCGGCTGGCAGTAAAAGAACCATGTTTCTGTGAATAACTCCTGAACCGTAAGTCCTAGACGCTCGCTCTTGGCTGCATTCGATTCAGCTCGTGGCAGCCAGTCTAAAAAACACTATCTTGGACTTCTCTGCATGTTTCCCAGGCGAGCAATTGGCAGCATGTTCAGAACCATGTTTCTGTGAATAACTCCTGAACCGTAAGTCCTAGACGCTCGCTCTTGGCTGCATTCGATTCAGCTCGTGGCAGCCAGTCTAAAAAACACTATCTTGGACTTCTCTGCATGTTCCTAAGGCAAATGTTTCTAAAGCTAATTCTTGAACCGTAAGTCCTAGACGCTCGATCTTGGCGGCATTCGTCTCAGCGCCAGGCAATTAGTATAGGAGCACTGTGTTTGACTTCTCTGGATGTTTCCCAGGCGAGCAATTGTCAGCATGTTCAGAACCATGTTTCTGTGAATAACTCCTGAACCGTAAGTCCTAGACGCTCGCTCTTGGCTGCATTCGATTCAGCTCGTGGCAGCCAGTCTAAAAAACACTATCTTGGACTTCTCTGCATGTTTCCCAGGCGAGCAATTGGCAGCATGTTCAGAACCATGTTTCTGTGAATAACTCCTGAACCGTAAGTCCTAGACGCTCGCTCTTGGCTGCATTCGATTCAGCTCGTGGCAGCCAGTCTAAAAAACACTATCTTGGACTTCTCTGCATGTTTCCCAGGCGAGCAATTGGCAGCATGTTCAGAACCATGTTTCTGTGAATAACTCCTGAACCGTAAGTCCTAGACGCTCGCTCTTGGCTGCATTCGATTCAGCTCGTGGCAGCCAGTCTAAAAAACACTATCTTGGACTTCTCTGCATGTTCCTAAGGCAAATGTTTCTAAAGCTAATTCTTGAACCGTAAGTCCTAGACGCTCGATCTTGGCGGCATTCGTCTCAGCGCCAGGCAATTAGTTTAGGAGCACTGTGTTTGACTTCTCTGGATGTTTCCCAGGCGAGTTATTGACAAGTAAATCCTAGACGCTCGATCTTGGTTATTTTCGCTTTCGCGGCTGGCAGTAAAAGAACCATGTTTCTGTGAATAACTCCTGAACCGTAAGTCCTAGACGCTCGCTCTTGGCTGCATTCGATTCAGCTCGTGGCAGCCAGTCTAAAAAACACTATCTTGGACTTCTCTGCTTGTTTCCCAGGCGAGCAATTGGCAGCATGTTCAGAACCATGTTTCTGTGAATAACTCCTGAACCGTAAGTCCTAGACGCTCGCTCTTGGCTGCATTCGATTCAGCTCGTGGCAGCCAGTCTAAGAAAACCCTATCTTGGACTTCTCTGCATGTTTCCCAGGCGAGCAATTGGCAGCATGTTCAGAACCATGTTTCTGTGAATAACTCCTGAACCGTAAGTCCTAGACGCTCGCTCTTGGCTGCATTCGATTCAGCTCGTGGCAGCCAGTCTAAAAAACACTATCTTGGACTTCTCTGCATGTTTCCCAGGCGAGCAATTGGCAGCATGTTCAGAACCATGTTTCTGTGAATAACTCCTGAACCGTAAGTCCTAGACGCTCGCTCTTGGCTGCATTCGATTCAGCTCGTGGCAGCCAGTCTAAAAAACACTATCTTGGACTTCTCTGCATGTTCCTAAGGCAAATGTTTCTAAAGCTAATTCTTGAACCGTAAGTCCTAGACGCTCGATCTTGGCGGCATTCGTCTCAGCGCCAGGCAATTAGTATAGGAGCACTGTGTTTGACTTCTCTGGATGTTTCCCAGGCGAGTTATTGACAAGTAAATCCTAGACGCTCGATCTTGGTTATTTTCGCTTTCGCGGCTGGCAGTAAAAGAACCATGTTTCTGTGAATAACTCCTGAACCGTAAGTCCTAGACGCTCGCTCTTGGCTGCATTCGATTCAGCTCGTGGCAGCCAGTCTAAAAAACACTATCTTGGACTTCTCTGCATGTTTCCCAGGCGAGCAATTGGCAGCATGTTCAGAACCATGTTTCTGTGAATAACTCCTGAACCGTAAGTCCTAGACGCTCGCTCTTGGCTGCATTCGATTCAGCTCGTGGCAGCCAGTCTAAAAAACACTATCTTGGACTTCTCTGCATGTTTCCCAGGCGAGAAATTGGCAGCATGTTCAGAACCATGTTTCTGTGAATAACTCCTGAACCGTAAGTCCTAGACGCTCGATCTTGGCGGCATTCGTCTCAGCGCCTGGCAATTAGTATAGGAGCACTGTGTTTGACTTCTCTGGATGTTTCCCAGGCGAGTTATTGACAAGTAAATCCTAGACGCTCGATCTTGGTTATTTTCGCTTTCGCGGCTGGCAGTAAAAGAACCATGTTTCTGTGAATAACTCCTGAACCGTAAGACCTAGACGCTCGCTCTTGGCTGCATTCGATTCAGCTCGTGGCAGCCAGTCTAAAAAACACTATCTTGGACTTCTCTGCATGTTTCCCAGACGAGAAATTGGCAGCATGTTCAGAACCATGTTTCTGTGAATAACTCCTGAACCGTAAGTCCTAGACGCTCGCTCTTGGCTGCATTCGATTCAGCTCGTGGCAGCCAGTCTAAAAAACACTATCTTGGACTTCTCTGCATGTTCCTAAGGCAAATGTTTCTAAAGCTAATTCTTGAACCGTAAGTCCTAGACGCTCGATCTTGGCGGCATTCGTCTCAGCGCCAGGCAATTAGTATAGGAGCACTGTGTTTGACTTCTCTGGATGTTTCCCAGGCGAGTTATTGACAAGTAAATCCTAGACGCTCGATCTTGGTTATTTTCGCTTTCGCGGCTGGCAGTAAAAGAACCATGTTTCTGTGAATAACTCCTGAACCGTAAGTCCTAGACGCTCGCTCTTGGCTGCATTCGATTCAGCTCGTGGCAGCCAGTCTAAAAAACACTATCTTGGACTTCTCTGCTTGTTTCCCAGGCGAGCAATTGGCAGCATGTTCAGAACCATGTTTCTGTGAATAACTCCTGAACCGTAAGTCCTAGACGCTCGCTCTTGGCTGCATTCGATTCAGCTCGTGGCAGCCAGTCTAAAAAACACTATCTTGGACTTCTCTGCATGTTTCCCAGGCGAGCAATTGGCAGCATGTTCAGAACCATGTTTCTGTGAATAACTCCTGAACCGTAAGTCCTAGACGCTCGCTCTTGGCTGCATTCGATTCAGCTCGTGGCAGCCAGTCTAAAAAACACTATCTTGGACTTCTCTGCATGTTTCCCAGGCGAGCAATTGGCAGCATGTTCAGAACCATGTTTCTGTGAATAACTCCTGAACCGTAAGTCCTAGACGCTCGCTCTTGGCTGCATTCGATTCAGCTCGTGGCAGCCAGTCTAAAAAACACTATCTTGGACTTCTCTGCATGTTCCTAAGGCAAATGTTTCTAAAGCTAATTCTTGAACCGTAAGTCCTAGACGCTCGATCTTGGCGGCATTCGTCTCAGCGCCAGGCAATTAGTATAGGAGCACTGTGTTTGACTTCTCTGGATGTTTCCCAGGCGAGTTATTGACAAGTAAATCCTAGACGCTCGATCTTGGTTATTTTCGCTTTCGCGGCTGGCAGTAAAAGAACCATGTTTCTGTGAATAACTCCTGAACCGTAAGTCCTAGACGCTCGCTCTTGGCTGCATTCGATTCAGCTCGTGGCAGCCAGTCTAAAAAACACTATCTTGGACTTCTCTGCATGTTTCCCAGGCGAGCAATTGGCAGCATGTTCAGAACCATGTTTCTGTGAATAACTCCTGAACCGTAAGTCCTAGACGCTCGCTCTTGGCTGCATTCGATTCAGCTCGTGGCAGCCAGTCTAAAAAACACTATCTTGGACTTCTCTGCATGTTCCTAAGGCAAATGTTTCTAAAGCTAATTCTTGAACCGTAAGTCCTAGACGCTCGATCTTGGCGGCATTCGTCTCAGCGCCAGGCAATTAGTATAGGAGCACTGTGTTTGACTTCTCTGGATGTTTCCCAGGCGAGTTATTGACAAGTAAATCCTAGACGCTCGATCTTGGTTATTTTCGCTTTCGCGGCTGGCAGTAAAAGAACCATGTTTCTGTGAATAACTCCTGAACCGTAAGTCCTAGACGCTCGCTCTTGGCTGCATTCGATTCAGCTCGTGGCAGCCAGTCTAAAAAACACTATCTTGGACTTCTCTGCATGTTTCCCAGGCGAGCAATTGGCAGCATGTTCAGAACCATGTTTCTGTGAATAACTCCTGAACCGTAAGTCCTAGACGCTCGCTCTTGGCTGCATTCGATTCAGCTCGTGGCAGCCAGTCTAAAAAACACTATCTTGGACTTCTCTGCATGTTTCCCAGGCGAGCAATTGGCAGCATGTTCAGAACCATGTTTCTGTGAATAACTCCTGAACCGTAAGTCCTAGACGCTCGCTCTTGGCTGCATTCGATTCAGCTCGTGGCAGCCAGTCTAAAAAACACTATCTTGGACTTCTCTGCATGTTTCCCAGGCGAGCAATTGGCAGCATGTTCAGAACCATGTTTCTGTGAATAACTCCTGAACCGTAAGTCCTAGACGCTCGCTCTTGGCTGCATTCGATTCAGCTCGTGGCAGCCAGTCTAAAAAACACTATCTTGGACTTCTCTGCATGTTCCTAAGGCAAATGTTTCTAAAGCTAATTCTTGAACCGTAAGTCCTAGACGCTCGATCTTGGCGGCATTCGTCTCAGCGCCAGGCAATTAGTATAGGAGCACTGTGTTTGACTTCTCTGGATGTTTCCCAGGCGAGTTATTGACAAGTAAATCCTAGACGCTCGATCTTGGTTATTTTCGCTTTCGCGGCTGGCAGTAAAAGAACCATGTTTCTGTGAATAACTCCTGAACCGTAAGTCCTAGACGCTCGCTCTTGGCTGCATTCGATTCAGCTCGTGGCAGCCAGTCTAAAAAACACTATCTTGGACTTCTCTGCATGTTTCCCAGGCGAGCAATTGGCAGCATGTTCAGAACCATGTTTCTGTGAATAACTCCTGAACCGTAAGTCCTAGACGCTCGCTCTTGGCTGCATTCGATTCAGCTCGTGGCAGCCAGTCTAAAAAACACTATCTTGGACTTCTCTGCATGTTCCTAAGGCAAATGTTTCTAAAGCTAATTCTTGAACCGTAAGTCCTAGACGCTCGATCTTGGCGGCATTCGTCTCAGCGCCAGGCAATTAGTATAGGAGCACTGTGTTTGACTTCTCTGGATGTTTCCCAGGCGAGTTATTGACAAGTAAATCCTAGACGCTCGATCTTGGTTATTTTCGCTTTCGCGGCTGGCAGTAAAAGAACCATGTTTCTGTGAATAACTCCTGAACCGTAAGTCCTAGACGCTCGCTCTTGGCTGCATTCGATTCAGCTCGTGGCAGCCAGTCTAAAAAACACTATCTTGGACTTCTCTGCTTGTTTCCCAGGCGAGCAATTGGCAGCATGTTCAGAACCATGTTTCTGTGAATAACTCCTGAACCGTAAGTCCTAGACGCTCGCTCTTGGCTGCATTCGATTCAGCTCGTGGCAGCCAGTCTAAAAAACACTATCTTGGACTTCTCTGCATGTTTCCCAGGCGAGCAATTGGCAGCATGTTCAGAACCATGTTTCTGTGAATAACTCCTGAACCGTAAGTCCTAGACGCTCGCTCTTGGCTGCATTCGATTCAGCTCGTGGCAGCCAGTCTAAAAAACACTATCTTGGACTTCTCTGCATGTTTCCCAGGCGAGCAATTGGCAGCATGTTCAGAACCATGTTTCTGTGAATAACTCCTGAACCGTAAGTCCTAGACGCTCGCTCTTGGCTGCATTCGATTCAGCTCGTGGCAGCCAGTCTAAAAAACACTATCTTGGACTTCTCTGCATGTTCCTAAGGCAAATGTTTCTAAAGCTAATTCTTGAACCGTAAGTCCTAGACGCTCGATCTTGGCGGCATTCGTCTCAGCGCCACGCAATTAGTATAGGAGCACTGTGTTTGACTTCTCTGGATGTTTCCCAGGCGAGTTATTGACAAGTAAATCCTAGACGCTCGATCTTGGTTATTTTCGCTTTCGCGGCTGGCAGTAAAAGAACCATGTTTCTGTGAATAACTCCTGAACCGTAAGTCCTAGACGCTCGCTCTTGGCTGCATTCGATTCAGCTCGTGGCAGCCAGTCTAAAAAACACTATCTTGGACTTCTCTGCATGTTTCCCAGGCGAGAAATTGGCAGCATGTTCAGAACCATGTTTCTGTGAATAACTCCTGAACCGTAAGTCCTAGACGCTCGCTCTTGGCTGCATTCGATTCAGCTCGTGGCAGCCAGTCTAAAAAACACTATCTCGGACTTCTCTGCATGTTTCCCAGGCGAGCAATTGGCAGCATGTTCAGAACCATATTTCTGTGAATAACTCCTGAACCGTAAGTCCTAGACGCTCGCTCTTGGCTGCATTCGATTCAGCTCGTGGCAGCCAGTCTAAAAAACACTATCTTGGACTTCTCTGCATGTTTCCCAGGCGAGAAATTGGCAGCATGTTCAGAACCATGTTTCTGTGAATAACTCCTGAACCGTAAGTCCTAGACGCTCGCTCTTGGCTGCATTCGATTCAGCTCGTGGCAGCCAGTCTAAAAAACACTATCTTGGACTTCTCTGCATGTTTCCCAGGCGAGCAATTGGCAGCATGTTCAGAACCATGTTTCTGTGAATAACTCCTGAACCGTAAGTCCTAGACGCTCGCTCTTGGCTGCATTCGATTCAGCTCGTGGCAGCCAGTCTAAAAAACTCTATCTTGGACTTCTCTGCATGTTTCCCAGGCGAGAAATTGGCAGCATGTTCAGAACCATGTTTCTGTGAATAACTCCTGAACCGTAAGTCCTAGACGCTCGCTCTTGGCTGCATTCGATTCAGCTCGTGGCAGCCAGTCTAAAAAACACTATCTCGGACTTCTCTGCATGTTTCCCAGGCGAGCAATTGGCAGCATGTTCAGAACCATATTTCTGTGAATAACTCCTGAACCGTAAGTCCTAGACGCTCGCTCTTGGCTGCATTCGATTCAGCTCGTGGCAGCCAGTCTAAAAAACACTATCTTGGACTTCTCTGCATGTTTCCCAGGCGAGAAATTGGCAGCATGTTCAGAACCATGTTTCTGTGAATAACTCCTGAACCGTAAGTCCTAGACGCTCGCTCTTGGCTGCATTCGATTCAGCTCGTGGCAGCCAGTCTAAAAAACACTATCTCGGACTTCTCTGCATGTTTCCCAGGCGAGCAATTGGCAGCATGTTCAGAACCATATTTCTGTGAATAACTCCTGAACCGTAAGTCCTAGACGCTCGCTCTTGGCTGCATTCGATTCAGCTCGTGGCAGCCAGTCTAAAAAACACTATCTTGGACTTCTCTGCATGTTTCCCAGGCGAGAAATTGGCAGCATGTTCAGAACCATGTTTCTGTGAATAACTCCTGAACCGTAAGTCCTAGACGCTCGCTCTTGGCTGCATTCGATTCAGCTCGTGGCAGCCAGTCTAAAAAACACTATCTTGGACTTCTCTGCATGTTTCCCAGGCGAGCAATTGGCAGCATGTTCAGAACCATGTTTCTGTGAATAACTCCTGAACCGTAAGTCCTAGACGCTCGCTCTTGGCTGCATTCGATTCAGCTCGTGGCAGCCAGTCTAAAAAACTCTATCTTGGACTTCTCTGCATGTTTCCCAGGCGAGCAATTGGCAGCATGTTCAGAACCATGTTTCTGTGAATAACTCCTGAACCGTAAGTCCTAGACGCTCGCTCTTGGCTGCATTCGATTCAGCTCGTGGCAGCCAGTCTAAAAAACACTATCTTGGACTTCTCTGCATGTTCCTAAGGCAAATGTTTCTAAAGCTAATTCTTGAACCGTAAGTCCTAGACGCTCGATCTTGGCGGCATTCGTCTCAGCGCCACGCAATTAGTATAGGAGCACTGTGTTTGACTTCTCTGGATGTTTCCCAGGCGAGTTATTGACAAGTAAATCCTAGACGCTCGATCTTGGTTATTTTCGCTTTCGCGGCTGGCAGTAAAAGAACCATGTTTCTGTGAATAACTCCTGAACCGTAAGTCCTAGACGCTCGCTCTTGGCTGCATTCGATTCAGCTCGTGGCAGCCAGTCTAAAAAACACTATCTTGGACTTCTCTGCATGTTTCCCAGGCGAGAAATTGGCAGCATGTTCAGAACCATGTTTCTGTGAATAACTCCTGAACCGTAAGTCCTAGACGCTCGCTCTTGGCTGCATTCGATTCAGCTCGTGGCAGCCAGTCTAAAAAACACTATCTCGGACTTCTCTGCATGTTTCCCAGGCGAGCAATTGGCAGCATGTTCAGAACCATATTTCTGTGAATAACTCCTGAACCGTAAGTCCTAGACGCTCGCTCTTGGCTGCATTCGATTCAGCTCGTGGCAGCCAGTCTAAAAAACACTATCTTGGACTTCTCTGCATGTTTCCCAGGCGAGAAATTGGCAGCATGTTCAGAACCATGTTTCTGTGAATAACTCCTGAACCGTAAGTCCTAGACGCTCGATCTTGGCGGCATTCGTCTCAGCGCCTGGCATTTAGTATAGGAGCACTGTGTTTGACTTCTCTGGATGTTTCCCAGGCGAGTTATTGACAAGTAAATCCTAGACGCTCGATCTTGGTTATTTTCGCTTTCGCGGCTGGCAGTAAAAGAACCATGTTTCTGTGAATAACTCCTGAACCGTAAGTCCTAGACGCTCGCTCTTGGCTGCATTCGATTCAGCTCGTGGCAGCCAGTCTAAAAAACACTATCTTGGACTTCTCTGCATGTTTCCCAGGCGAGCAATTGGCAGCATGTTCAGAACCATGTTTCTGTGAATAACTCCTGAACCGTAAGTCCTAGACGCTCGCTCTTGGCTGCATTCGATTCAGCTCGTGGCAGCCAGTCTAAAAAACACTATCTTGGACTTCTCTGCATGTTTCCCAGGCGAGAAATTGGCAGCATGTTCAGAACCATGTTTCTGTGAATAACTCCTGAACCGTAAGTCCTAGACGCTCGCTCTTGGCTGCATTCGATTCAGCTCGTGGCAGCCAGTCTAAAAAACACTATCTTGGACTTCTCTGCATGTTTCCCAGACGAGAAATTGGCAGCATGTTCAGAACCATGTTTCTGTGAATAACTCCTGAACCGTAAGTCCTAGACGCTCGATCTTGGCGGCATTCGTCTCAGCGCCTGGCAATTAGTATAGGAGCACTGTGTTTGACTTCTCTGGATGTTTCCCAGGCGAGTTATTGACAAGTAAATCCTAGACGCTCGATCTTGGTTATTTTCGCTTTCGCGGCTGGCAGTAAAAAAACCATGTTTCTGTGAATAACTCCTGAACCGTAAGTCCTAGACGCTCGCTCTTGGCTGCATTCGATTCAGCTCGTGGCAGCCAGTCTAAAAAACTCTATCTTGGACTTCTCTGCATGTTTCCCAGGCGAGCAATTGGCAGCATGTTCAGAACCATGTTTCTGTGAATAACTCCTGAACCGTAAGTCCTAGACGCTCGCTCTTGGCTGCATTCGATTCAGCTCGTGGCAGCCAGTCTAAAAAACACTATCTTGGACTTCTCTGCATGTTCCTAAGGCAAATGTTTCTAAAGCTAATTCTTGAACCGTAAGTCCTAGACGCTCGATCTTGGCGGCATTCGTCTCAGCGCCACGCAATTAGTATAGGAGCACTGTGTTTGACTTCTCTGGATGTTTCCCAGGCGAGTTATTGACAAGTAAATCCTAGACGCTCGATCTTGGTTATTTTCGCTTTCGCGGCTGGCAGTAAAAGAACCATGTTTCTGTGAATAACTCCTGAACCGTAAGTCCTAGACGCTCGCTCTTGGCTGCATTCGATTCAGCTCGTGGCAGCCAGTCTAAAAAACACTATCTTGGACTTCTCTGCATGTTTCCCAGGCGAGAAATTGGCAGCATGTTCAGAACCATGTTTCTGTGAATAACTCCTGAACCGTAAGTCCTAGACGCTCGCTCTTGGCTGCATTCGATTCAGCTCGTGGCAGCCAGTCTAAAAAACACTATCTCGGACTTCTCTGCATGTTTCCCAGGCGAGCAATTGGCAGCATGTTCAGAACCATATTTCTGTGAATAACTCCTGAACCGTAAGTCCTAGACGCTCGCTCTTGGCTGCATTCGATTCAGCTCGTGGCAGCCAGTCTAAAAAACACTATCTTGGACTTCTCTGCATGTTTCCCAGGCGAGAAATTGGCAGCATGTTCAGAACCATGTTTCTGTGAATAACTCCTGAACCGTAAGTCCTAGACGCTCGATCTTGGCGGCATTCGTCTCAGCGCCTGGCATTTAGTATAGGAGCACTGTGTTTGACTTCTCTGGATGTTTCCCAGGCGAGTTATTGACAAGTAAATCCTAGACGCTCGATCTTGGTTATTTTCGCTTTCGCGGCTGGCAGTAAAAGAACCATGTTTCTGTGAATAACTCCTGAACCGTAAGTCCTAGACGCTCGCTCTTGGCTGCATTCGATTCAGCTCGTGGCAGCCAGTCTAAAAAACACTATCTTGGACTTCTCTGCATGTTTCCCAGGCGAGCAATTGGCAGCATGTTCAGAACCATGTTTCTGTGAATAACTCCTGAACCGTAAGTCCTAGACGCTCGCTCTTGGCTGCATTCGATTCAGCTCGTGGCAGCCAGTCTAAAAAACACTATCTTGGACTTCTCTGCATGTTTCCCAGGCGAGAAATTGGCAGCATGTTCAGAACCATGTTTCTGTGAATAACTCCTGAACCGTAAGTCCTAGACGCTCGCTCTTGGCTGCATTCGATTCAGCTCGTGGCAGCCAGTCTAAAAAACACTATCTTGGACTTCTCTGCATGTTTCCCAGACGAGAAATTGGCAGCATGTTCAGAACCATGTTTCTGTGAATAACTCCTGAACCGTAAGTCCTAGACGCTCGATCTTGGCGGCATTCGTCTCAGCGCCTGGCAATTAGTATAGGAGCACTGTGTTTGACTTCTCTGGATGTTTCCCAGGCGAGTTATTGACAAGTAAATCCTAGACGCTCGATCTTGGTTATTTTCGCTTTCGCGGCTGGCAGTAAAAAAACCATGTTTCTGTGAATAACTCCTGAACCGTAAGTCCTAGACGCTCGCTCTTGGCTGCATTCGATTCAGCTCGTGGCAGCCAGTCTAAAAAACACTATCTTGGACTTCTCTGCATGTTTCCCAGGCGAGCAATTGGCAGCATGTTCAGAACCATGTTTCTGTGAATAACTCCTGAACCGTAAGTCCTAGACGCTCGCTCTTGGCTGCATTCGATTCAGCTCGTGGCAGCCAGTCTAAAAAACACTATCTTGGACTTCTCTGCATGTTTCCCAGGCGAGCAATTGGCAGCATGTTCAGAACCATGTTTCTGTGAATAACTCCTGAACCGTAAGTCCTAGACGCTCGATCTTGGCGGCATTCGTCTCAGCGCCTGGCAATTAGTATAGGAGCACTGTGTTTGACTTCTCTGGATGTTTCCCAGGCGAGTTATTGACAAGTAAATCCTAGACGCTCGATCTTGGTTATTTTCGCTTTCGCGGCTGGCAGTAAAAAAACCATGTTTCTGTGAATAACTCCTGAACCGTAAGTCCTAGACGCTCGCTCTTGGCTGCATTCGATTCAGCTCGTGGCAGCCAGTCTAAAAAACACTATCTTGGACTTCTCTGCATGTTTCCCAGGCGAGCAATTGGCAGCATGTTCAGAACCATGTTTCTGTGAATAACTCCTGAACCGTAAGTCCTAGACGCTCGCTCTTGGCTGCATTCGATTCAGCTCGTGGCAGCCAGTCTAAAAAACACTATCTTGGACTTCTCTGCATGTTTCCCAGGCGAGAAATTGGCAGCATGTTCAGAACCATGTTTCTGTGAATAACTCCTGAACCGTAAGTCCTAGACGCTCGCTCTTGGCTGCATTCGATTCAGCTCGTGGCAGCCAGTCTAAAAAACACTATCTTGGACTTCTCTGCATGTTTCCCAGGCGAGCAATTGGCAGCATGTTCAGAACCATGTTTCTGTGAATAACTCCTGAACCGTAAGTCCTAGACGCTCGCTCTTGGCTGCATTCGATTCAGCTCGTGGCAGCCAGTCTAAAAAACACTATCTTGGACTTCTCTGCATGTTTCCCAGGCGAGCAATTGGCAGCATGTTCAGAACCATGTTTCTGTGAATAACTCCTGAACCGTAAGTCCTAGACGCTCGATCTTGGCGGCATTCGTCTCAGCGCCTGGCATTTAGTATAGGAGCACTGTGTTTGACTTCTCTGGATGTTTCCCAGGCGAGTTATTGACAAGTAAATCCTAGACGCTCGATCTTGGTTATTTTCGCTTTCGCGGCTGGCAGTAAAAAAACCATGTTTCTGTGAATAACTCCTGAACCGTAAGTCCTAGACGCTCGCTCTTGGCTGCATTCGATTCAGCTCGTGGCAGCCAGTCTAAAAAACACTATCTTGGACTTCTCTGCATGTTTCCCAGGCGAGCAATTGGCAGCATGTTCAGAACCATGTTTCTGTGAATAACTCCTGAACCGTAAGTCCTAGACGCTCGCTCTTGGCTGCATTCGATTCAGCTCGTGGCAGCCAGTCTAAAAAACACTATCTTGGACTTCTCTGCATGTTTCCCAGGCGAGAAATTGGCAGCATGTTCAGAACCATGTTTCTGTGAATAACTCCTGAACCGTAAGTCCTAGACGCTCGCTCTTGGCTGCATTCGATTCAGCTCGTGGCAGCCAGTCTAAAAAACACTATCTTGGACTTCTCTGCATGTTTCCCAGACGAGAAATTGGCAGCATGTTCAGAACCATGTTTCTGTGAATAACTCCTGAACCGTAAGTCCTAGACGCTCGATCTTGGCGGCATTCGTCTCAGCGCCTGGCATTTAGTATAGGAGCACTGTGTTTGACTTCTCTGGATGTTTCCCAGGCGAGTTATTGACAAGTAAATCCTAGACGCTCGATCTTGGTTATTTTCGCTTTCGCGGCTGGCAGTAAAAGAAGCATGTTTCTGTGAATAACTCCTGAACCGTAAGTCCTAGACGCTCGCTCTTGGCTGCATTCGATTCAGCTCGTGGCAGCCAGTCTAAAAAACACTATCTTGGACTTCTCTGCATGTTTCCCAGGCGAGCAATTGGCAGCATGTTCAGAACCATGTTTCTGTGAATAACTCCTGAACCGTAAGTCCTAGACGCTCGCTCTTGGCTGCATTCGATTCAGCTCGTGGCAGCCAGTCTAAAAAACACTATCTTGGACTTCTCTGCATGTTTCCCAGGCGAGCAATTGGCAGCATGTTCAGAACCATGTTTCTGTGAATAACTCCTGAACCGTAAGTCCTAGACGCTCGCTCTTGGCTGCATTCGATTCAGCTCGTGGCAGCCAGTCTAAAAAACACTATCTTGGACTTCTCTGCATGTTCCTAAGGCAAATGTTTCTAAAGCTAATTCTTGAACCGTAAGTCCTAGACGCTCGATCTTGGCGGCATTCGTCTCAGCGCCAGGCAATTAGTATAGGAGCACTGTGTTTGACTTCTCTGGATGTTTCCCAGGCGAGTTATTGACAAGTAAATCCTAGACGCTCGATCTTGGTTATTTTCGCTTTCGCGGCTGGCAGTAAAAGAACCATGTTTCTGTGAATAACTCCTGAACCGTAAGTCCTAGACGCTCGCTCTTGGCTGCATTCGATTCAGCTCGTGGCAGCCAGTCTAAAAAACACTATCTTGGACTTCTCTGCATGTTTCCCAGGCGAGCAATTGGCAGCATGTTCAGAACCATGTTTCTGTGAATAACTCCTGAACCGTAAGTCCTAGACGCTCGCTCTTGGCTGCATTCGATTCAGCTCGTGGCAGCCAGTCTAAAAAACACTATCTTGGACTTCTCTGCATGTTCCTAAGGCAAATGTTTCTAAAGCTAATTCTTGAACCGTAAGTCCTAGACGCTCGATCTTGGCGGCATTCGTCTCAGCGCCAGGCAATTAGTATAGGAGCACTGTGTTTGACTTCTCTGGATGTTTCCCAGGCGAGTTATTGACAAGTAAATCCTAGACGCTCGATCTTGGTTATTTTCGCTTTCGCGGCTGGCAGTAAAAGAACCATGTTTCTGTGAATAACTCCTGAACCGTAAGTCCTAGACGGTCGCTCTTGGCTGCATTCGATTCAGCTCGTGGCAGCCAGTCTAAAAAACACTATCTTGGACTTCTCTGCTTGTTTCCCAGGCGAGCAATTGGCAGCATGTTCAGAACCATGTTTCTGTGAATAACTCCTGAACCATAAGTCCTAGACGCTCGCTCTTGGCTGCATTCGATTCAGCTCGTGGCAGCCAGTCTAAAAAACACTATCTTGGACTTCTCTGCATGTTTCCCAGGCGAGCAATTGGCAGCATGTTCAGAACCATGTTTCTGTGAATAACTCCTGAACCGTAAGTCCTAGACGCTCGCTCTTGGCTGCATTCGATTCAGCTCGTGGCAGCCAGTCTAAAAAACACTATCTTGGACTTCTCTGCATGTTTCCCAGGCGAGCAATTGGCAGCATGTTCAGAACCATGTTTCTGTGAATAACTCCTGAACCGTAAGTCCTAGACGCTCGCTCTTGGCTGCATTCGATTCAGCTCGTGGCAGCCAGTCTAAAAAACACTATCTTGGACTTCTCTGCATGTTCCTAAGGCAAATGTTTCTAAAGCTAATTCTTGAACCGTAAGTCCTAGACGCTCGATCTTGGCGGCATTCGTCTCAGCGCCACGCAATTAGTATAGGAGCACTGTGTTTGACTTCTCTGGATGTTTCCCAGGCGAGTTATTGACAAGTAAATCCTAGACGCTCGATCTTGGTTATTTTCGCTTTCGCGGCTGGCAGTAAAAGAACCATGTTTCTGTGAATAACTCCTGAACCGTAAGTCCTAGACGCTCGCTCTTGGCTGCATTCGATTCAGCTCGTGGCAGCCAGTCTAAAAAACACTATCTTGGACTTCTCTGCATGTTTCCCAGGCGAGAAATTGGCAACATGTTCAGAACCATGTTTCTGTGAATAACTCCTGAACCGTAAGTCCTAGACGCTCGCTCTTGGCTGCATTCGATTCAGCTCGTGGCAGCCAGTCTAAAAAACACTATCTCGGACTTCTCTGCATGTTTCCCAGGCGAGCAATTGGCAGCATGTTCAGAACCATATTTCTGTGAATAACTCCTGAACCGTAAGTCCTAGACGCTCGCTCTTGGCTGCATTCGATTCAGCTCGTGGCAGCCAGTCTAAAAAACACTATCTTGGACTTCTCTGCATGTTTCCCAGGCGAGAAATTGGCAGCATGTTCAGAACCATGTTTCTGTGAATAACTCCTGAACCGTAAGTCCTAGACGCTCGCTCTTGGCTGCATTCGATTCAGCTCGTGGCAGCCAGTCTAAAAAACACTATCTTGGACTTCTCTGCATGTTTCCCAGGCGAGAAATTGGCAGCATGTTCAGAACCATGTTTCTGTGAATAACTCCTGAACCGTAAGTCCTAGACGCTCGCTCTTGGCTGCATTCGATTCAGCTCGTGGCAGCCAGTCTAAAAAACACTATCTTGGACTTCTCTGCATGTTTCCCAGACGAGAAATTGGCAGCATGTTCAGAACCATGTTTCTGTGAATAACTCCTGAACCGTAAGTCCTAGACGCTCGATCTTGGCGGCATTCGTCTCAGCGCCTGGCAATTAGTATAGGAGCACTGTGTTTGACTTCTCTGGATGTTTCCCAGGCGAGTTATTGACAAGTAAATCCTAGACGCTCGATCTTGGTTATTTTCGCTTTCGCGGCTGGCAGTAAAAAAACCATGTTTCTGTGAATAACTCCTGAACCGTAAGTCCTAGACGCTCGCTCTTGGCTGCATTCGATTCAGCTCGTGGCAGCCAGTCTAAAAAACACTATCTTGGACTTCTCTGCATGTTTCCCAGGCGAGCAATTGGCAGCATGTTCAGAACCATGTTTCTGTGAATAACTCCTGAACCGTAAGTCCTAGACGCTCGCTCTTGGCTGCATTCGATTCAGCTCGTGGCAGCCAGTCTAAAAAACACTATCTTGGACTTCTCTGCATGTTTCCCAGGCGAGCAATTGGCAGCATGTTCAGAACCATGTTTCTGTGAATAACTCCTGAACCGTAAGTCCTAGACGCTCGATCTTGGCGGCATTCGTCTCAGCGCCTGGCAATTAGTATAGGAGCACTGTGTTTGACTTCTCTGGATGTTTCCCAGGCGAGTTATTGACAAGTAAATCCTAGACGCTCGATCTTGGTTATTTTCGCTTTCGCGGCTGGCAGTAAAAAAACCATGTTTCTGTGAATAACTCCTGAACCGTAAGTCCTAGACGCTCGCTCTTGGCTGCATTCGATTCAGCTCGTGGCAGCCAGTCTAAAAAACACTATCTTGGACTTCTCTGCATGTTTCCCAGGCGAGCAATTGGCAGCATGTTCAGAACCATGTTTCTGTGAATAACTCCTGAACCGTAAGTCCTAGACGCTCGCTCTTGGCTGCATTCGATTCAGCTCGTGGCAGCCAGTCTAAAAAACACTATCTTGGACTTCTCTGCATGTTTCCCAGGCGAGCAATTGGCAGCATGTTCAGAACCATGTTTCTGTGAATAACTCCTGAACCGTAAGTCCTAGACGCTCGCTCTTGGCTGCATTCGATTCAGCTCGTGGCAGCCAGTCTAAAAAACACTATCTTGGACTTCTCTGCATGTTTCCCAGGCGAGCAATTGGCAGCATGTTCAGAACCATGTTTCTGTGAATAACTCCTGAACCGTAAGTCCTAGACGCTCGATCTTGGCGGCATTCGTCTCAGCGCCTGGCATTTAGTATAGGAGCACTGTGTTTGACTTCTCTGGATGTTTCCCAGGCGAGTTATTGACAAGTAAATCCTAGACGCTCGATCTTGGTTATTTTCGCTTTCGCGGCTGGCAGTAAAAAAACCATGTTTCTGTGAATAACTCCTGAACCGTAAGTCCTAGACGCTCGCTCTTGGCTGCATTCGATTCAGCTCGTGGCAGCCAGTCTAAAAAACACTATCTTGGACTTCTCTGCATGTTTCCCAGGCGAGCAATTGGCAGCATGTTCAGAACCATGTTTCTGTGAATAACTCCTGAACCGTAAGTCCTAGACGCTCGCTCTTGGCTGCATTCGATTCAGCTCGTGGCAGCCAGTCTAAAAAACACTATCTTGGACTTCTCTGCATGTTTCCCAGGCGAGAAATTGGCAGCATGTTCAGAACCATGTTTCTGTGAATAACTCCTGAACCGTAAGTCCTAGACGCTCGCTCTTGGCTGCATTCGATTCAGCTCGTGGCAGCCAGTCTAAAAAACACTATCTTGGACTTCTCTGCATGTTTCCCAGACGAGAAATTGGCAGCATGTTCAGAACCATGTTTCTGTGAATAACTCCTGAACCGTAAGTCCTAGACGCTCGATCTTGGCGGCATTCGTCTCAGCGCCTGGCATTTAGTATAGGAGCACTGTGTTTGACTTCTCTGGATGTTTCCCAGGCGAGTTATTGACAAGTAAATCCTAGACGCTCGATCTTGGTTATTTTCGCTTTCGCGGCTGGCAGTAAAAGAAGCATGTTTCTGTGAATAACTCCTGAACCGTAAGTCCTAGACGCTCGCTCTTGGCTGCATTCGATTCAGCTCGTGGCAGCCAGTCTAAAAAACACTATCTTGGACTTCTCTGCATGTTTCCCAGGCGAGCAATTGGCAGCATGTTCAGAACCATGTTTCTGTGAATAACTCCTGAACCGTAAGTCCTAGACGCTCGCTCTTGGCTGCATTCGATTCAGCTCGTGGCAGCCAGTCTAAAAAACACTATCTTGGACTTCTCTGCATGTTTCCCAGGCGAGCAATTGGCAGCATGTTCAGAACCATGTTTCTGTGAATAACTCCTGAACCGTAAGTCCTAGACGCTCGCTCTTGGCTGCATTCGATTCAGCTCGTGGCAGCCAGTCTAAAAAACACTATCTTGGACTTCTCTGCATGTTCCTAAGGCAAATGTTTCTAAAGCTAATTCTTGAACCGTAAGTCCTAGACGCTCGATCTTGGCGGCATTCGTCTCAGCGCCAGGCAATTAGTATAGGAGCACTGTGTTTGACTTCTCTGGATGTTTCCCAGGCGAGTTATTGACAAGTAAATCCTAGACGCTCGATCTTGGTTATTTTCGCTTTCGCGGCTGGCAGTAAAAGAACCATGTTTCTGTGAATAACTCCTGAACCGTAAGTCCTAGACGCTCGCTCTTGGCTGCATTCGATTCAGCTCGTGGCAGCCAGTCTAAAAAACACTATCTTGGACTTCTCTGCATGTTTCCCAGGCGAGCAATTGGCAGCATGTTCAGAACCATGTTTCTGTGAATAACTCCTGAACCGTAAGTCCTAGACGCTCGCTCTTGGCTGCATTCGATTCAGCTCGTGGCAGCCAGTCTAAAAAACACTATCTTGGACTTCTCTGCATGTTTCCCAGGCGAGCAATTGGCAGCATGTTCAGAACCATGTTTCTGTGAATAACTCCTGAACCGTAAGTCCTAGACGCTCGATCTTGGCGGCATTCGTCTCAGCGCCTGGCAATTAGTATAGGAGCACTGTGTTTGACTTCTCTGGATGTTTCCCAGGCGAGTTATTGACAAGTTATTTTCGCTTTCGCGGCTGGCAGTAAAAGAACCATGTTTCTGTGAATAACTCCTGAACCGTAAGTCCTAGACGGTCGCTCTTGGCTGCATTCGATTCAGCTCGTGGCAGCCAGTCTAAAAAACACTATCTTGGACTTCTCTGCTTGTTTCCCAGGCGAGCAATTGGCAGCATGTTCAGAACCATGTTTCTGTGAATAACTCCTGAACCATAAGTCCTAGACGCTCGCTCTTGGCTGCATTCGATTCAGCTCGTGGCAGCCAGTCTAAAAAACACTATCTTGGACTTCTCTGCATGTTTCCCAGGCGAGCAATTGGCAGCATGTTCAGAACCATGTTTCTGTGAATAACTCCTGAACCGTAAGTCCTAGACGCTCGCTCTTGGCTGCATTCGATTCAGCTCGTGGCAGCCAGTCTAAAAAACACTATCTTGGACTTCTCTGCATGTTTCCCAGGCGAGCAATTGGCAGCATGTTCAGAACCATGTTTCTGTGAATAACTCCTGAACCGTAAGTCCTAGACGCTCGCTCTTGGCTGCATTCGATTCAGCTCGTGGCAGCCAGTCTAAAAAACACTATCTTGGACTTCTCTGCATGTTCCTAAGGCAAATGTTTCTAAAGCTAATTCTTGAACCGTAAGTCCTAGACGCTCGATCTTGGCGGCATTCGTCTCAGCGCCACGCAATTAGTATAGGAGCACTGTGTTTGACTTCTCTGGATGTTTCCCAGGCGAGTTATTGACAAGTAAATCCTAGACGCTCGATCTTGGTTATTTTCGCTTTCGCGGCTGGCAGTAAAAGAACCATGTTTCTGTGAATAACTCCTGAACCGTAAGTCCTAGACGCTCGCTCTTGGCTGCATTCGATTCAGCTCGTGGCAGCCAGTCTAAAAAACACTATCTTGGACTTCTCTGCATGTTTCCCAGGCGAGAAATTGGCAACATGTTCAGAACCATGTTTCTGTGAATAACTCCTGAACCGTAAGTCCTAGACGCTCGCTCTTGGCTGCATTCGATTCAGCTCGTGGCAGCCAGTCTAAAAAACACTATCTCGGACTTCTCTGCATGTTTCCCAGGCGAGCAATTGGCAGCATGTTCAGAACCATATTTCTGTGAATAACTCCTGAACCGTAAGTCCTAGACGCTCGCTCTTGGCTGCATTCGATTCAGCTCGTGGCAGCCAGTCTAAAAAACACTATCTTGGACTTCTCTGCATGTTTCCCAGGCGAGAAATTGGCAGCATGTTCAGAACCATGTTTCTGTGAATAACTCCTGAACCGTAAGTCCTAGACGCTCGCTCTTGGCTGCATTCGATTCAGCTCGTGGCAGCCAGTCTAAAAAACACTATCTTGGACTTCTCTGCATGTTTCCCAGGCGAGCAATTGGCAGCATGTTCAGAACCATGTTTCTGTGAATAACTCCTGAACCGTAAGTCCTAGACGCTCGCTCTTGGCTGCATTCGATTCAGCTCGTGGCAGCCAGTCTAAAAAACTCTATCTTGGACTTCTCTGCATGTTTCCCAGGCGAGCAATTGGCAGCATGTTCAGAACCATGTTTCTGTGAATAACTCCTGAACCGTAAGTCCTAGACGCTCGCTCTTGGCTGCATTCGATTCAGCTCGTGGCAGCCAGTCTAAAAAACACTATCTTGGACTTCTCTGCATGTTCCTAAGGCAAATGTTTCTAAAGCTAATTCTTGAACCGTAAGTCCTAGACGCTCGATCTTGGCGGCATTCGTCTCAGCGCCACGCAATTAGTATAGGAGCACTGTGTTTGACTTCTCTGGATGTTTCCCAGGCGAGTTATTGACAAGTAAATCCTAGACGCTCGATCTTGGTTATTTTCGCTTTCGCGGCTGGCAGTAAAAGAACCATGTTTCTGTGAATAACTCCTGAACCGTAAGTCCTAGACGCTCGCTCTTGGCTGCATTCGATTCAGCTCGTGGCAGCCAGTCTAAAAAACACTATCTTGGACTTCTCTGCATGTTTCCCAGGCGAGCAATTGGCAGCATGTTCAGAACCATGTTTCTGTGAATAACTCCTGAACCGTAAGTCCTAGACGCTCGCTCTTGGCTGCATTCGATTCAGCTCGTGGCAGCCAGTCTAAAAAACACTATCTTGGACTTCTCTGCATGTTTCCCAGGCGAGCAATTGGCAGCATGTTCAGAACCATGTTTCTGTGAATAACTCCTGAACCGTAAGTCCTAGACGCTCGCTCTTGGCTGCATTCGATTCAGCTCGTGGCAGCCAGTCTAAAAAACACTATCTTGGACTTCTCTGCATGTTCCTAAGGCAAATGTTTCTAAAGCTAATTCTTGAACCGTAAGTCCTAGACGCTCGATCTTGGCGGCATTCGTCTCAGCGCCACGCAATTAGTATAGGAGCACTGTGTTTGACTTCTCTGGATGTTTCCCAGGCGAGTTATTGACAAGTAAATCCTAGACGCTCGATCTTGGTTATTTTCGCTTTCGCGGCTGGCAGTAAAAGAACCATGTTTCTGTGAATAACTCCTGAACCGTAAGTCCTAGACGCTCGCTCTTGGCTGCATTCGATTCAGCTCGTGGCAGCCAGTCTAAAAAACACTATCTTGGACTTCTCTGCATGTTTCCCAGGCGAGAAATTGGCAACATGTTCAGAACCATGTTTCTGTGAATAACTCCTGAACCGTAAGTCCTAGACGCTCGCTCTTGGCTGCATTCGATTCAGCTCGTGGCAGCCAGTCTAAAAAACACTATCTCGGACTTCTCTGCATGTTTCCCAGGCGAGCAATTGGCAGCATGTTCAGAACCATATTTCTGTGAATAACTCCTGAACCGTAAGTCCTAGACGCTCGCTCTTGGCTGCATTCGATTCAGCTCGTGGCAGCCAGTCTAAAAAACACTATCTTGGACTTCTCTGCATGTTTCCCAGGCGAGAAATTGGCAGCATGTTCAGAACCATGTTTCTGTGAATAACTCCTGAACCGTAAGTCCTAGACGCTCGCTCTTGGCTGCATTCGATTCAGCTCGTGGCAGCCAGTCTAAAAAACACTATCTTGGACTTCTCTGCATGTTTCCCAGGCGAGCAATTGGCAGCATGTTCAGAACCATGTTTCTGTGAATAACTCCTGAACCGTAAGTCCTAGACGCTCGCTCTTGGCTGCATTCGATTCAGCTCGTGGCAGCCAGTCTAAAAAACTCTATCTTGGACTTCTCTGCATGTTTCCCAGGCGAGCAATTGGCAGCATGTTCAGAACCATGTTTCTGTGAATAACTCCTGAACCGTAAGTCCTAGACGCTCGCTCTTGGCTGCATTCGATTCAGCTCGTGGCAGCCAGTCTAAAAAACACTATCTTGGACTTCTCTGCATGTTCCTAAGGCAAATGTTTCTAAAGCTAATTCTTGAACCGTAAGTCCTAGACGCTCGATCTTGGCGGCATTCGTCTCAGCGCCACGCAATTAGTATAGGAGCACTGTGTTTGACTTCTCTGGATGTTTCCCAGGCGAGTTATTGACAAGTAAATCCTAGACGCTCGATCTTGGTTATTTTCGCTTTCGCGGCTGGCAGTAAAAGAACCATGTTTCTGTGAATAACTCCTGAACCGTAAGTCCTAGACGCTCGCTCTTGGCTGCATTCGATTCAGCTCGTGGCAGCCAGTCTAAAAAACACTATCTTGGACTTCTCTGCATGTTTCCCAGGCGAGAAATTGGCAGCATGTTCAGAACCATGTTTCTGTGAATAACTCCTGAACCGTAAGTCCTAGACGCTCGCTCTTGGCTGCATTCGATTCAGCTCGTGGCAGCCAGTCTAAAAAACACTATCTCGGACTTCTCTGCATGTTTCCCAGGCGAGCAATTGGCAGCATGTTCAGAACCATATTTCTGTGAATAACTCCTGAACCGTAAGTCCTAGACGCTCGCTCTTGGCTGCATTCGATTCAGCTCGTGGCAGCCAGTCTAAAAAACACTATCTTGGACTTCTCTGCATGTTTCCCAGACGAGAAATTGGCAGCATGTTCAGAACCATGTTTCTGTGAATAACTCCTGAACCGTAAGTCCTAGACGCTCGATCTTGGCGGCATTCGTCTCAGCGCCTGGCAATTAGTATAGGAGCACTGTGTTTGACTTCTCTGGATGTTTCCCAGGCGAGTTATTGACAAGTAAATCCTAGACGCTCGATCTTGGTTATTTTCGCTTTCGCGGCTGGCAGTAAAAAAACCATGTTTCTGTGAATAACTCCTGAACCGTAAGTCCTAGACGCTCGCTCTTGGCTGCATTCGATTCAGCTCGTGGCAGCCAGTCTAAAAAACACTATCTTGGACTTCTCTGCATGTTTCCCAGGCGAGAAATTGGCAACATGTTCAGAACCATGTTTCTGTGAATAACTCCTGAACCGTAAGTCCTAGACGCTCGCTCTTGGCTGCATTCGATTCAGCTCGTGGCAGCCAGTCTAAAAAACACTATCTCGGACTTCTCTGCATGTTTCCCAGGCGAGCAATTGGCAGCATGTTCAGAACCATATTTCTGTGAATAACTCCTGAACCGTAAGTCCTAGACGCTCGCTCTTGGCTGCATTCGATTCAGCTCGTGGCAGCCAGTCTAAAAAACACTATCTTGGACTTCTCTGCATGTTTCCCAGGCGAGAAATTGGCAGCATGTTCAGAACCATGTTTCTGTGAATAACTCCTGAACCGTAAGTCCTAGACGCTCGCTCTTGGCTGCATTCGATTCAGCTCGTGGCAGCCAGTCTAAAAAACACTATCTTGGACTTCTCTGCATGTTTCCCAGGCGAGCAATTGGCAGCATGTTCAGAACCATGTTTCTGTGAATAACTCCTGAACCGTAAGTCCTAGACGCTCGCTCTTGGCTGCATTCGATTCAGCTCGTGGCAGCCAGTCTAAAAAACTCTATCTTGGACTTCTCTGCATGTTTCCCATGCGAGCAATTGGCAGCATGTTCAGAACCATGTTTCTGTGAATAACTCCTGAACCGTAAGTCCTAGACGCTCGCTCTTGGCTGCATTCGATTCAGCTCGTGGCAGCCAGTCTAAAAAACACTATCTTGGACTTCTCTGCATGTTCCTAAGGCAAATGTTTCTAAAGCTAATTCTTGAACCGTAAGTCCTAGACGCTCGATCTTGGCGGCATTCGTCTCAGCGCCACGCAATTAGTATAGGAGCACTGTGTTTGACTTCTCTGGATGTTTCCCAGGCGAGTTATTGACAAGTAAATCCTAGACGCTCGATCTTGGTTATTTTCGCTTTCGCGGCTGGCAGTAAAAGAACCATGTTTCTGTGAATAACTCCTGAACCGTAAGTCCTAGACGCTCGCTCTTGGCTGCATTCGATTCAGCTCGTGGCAGCCAGTCTAAAAAACACTATCTTGGACTTCTCTGCATGTTTCCCAGGCGAGAAATTGGCAGCATGTTCAGAACCATGTTTCTGTGAATAACTCCTGAACCGTAAGTCCTAGACGCTCGCTCTTGGCTGCATTCGATTCAGCTCGTGGCAGCCAGTCTAAAAAACACTATCTCGGACTTCTCTGCATGTTTCCCAGGCGAGCAATTGGCAGCATGTTCAGAACCATATTTCTGTGAATAACTCCTGAACCGTAAGTCCTAGACGCTCGCTCTTGGCTGCATTCGATTCAGCTCGTGGCAGCCAGTCTAAAAAACACTATCTTGGACTTCTCTGCATGTTTCCCAGGCGAGAAATTGGCAGCATGTTCAGAACCATGTTTCTGTGAATAACTCCTGAACCGTAAGTCCTAGACGCTCGATCTTGGCGGCATTCGTCTCAGCGCCTGGCAATTAGTATAGGAGCACTGTGTTTGACTTCTCTGGATGTTTCCCAGGCGAGTTATTGACAAGTAAATCCTAGACGCTCGATCTTGGTTATTTTCGCTTTCGCGGCTGGCAGTAAAAGAACCATGTTTCTGTGAATAACTCCTGAACCGTAAGTCCTAGACGCTCGCTCTTGGCTGCATTCGATTCAGCTCGTGGCAGCCAGTCTAAAAAACACTATCTTGGACTTCTCTGCATGTTTCCCAGGCGAGCAATTGGCAGCATGTTCAGAACCATGTTTCTGTGAATAACTCCTGAACCGTAAGTCCTAGACGCTCGCTCTTGGCTGCATTCGATTCAGCTCGTGGCAGCCAGTCTAAAAAACACTATCTTGGACTTCTCTGCATGTTTCCCAGGCGAGAAATTGGCAGCATGTTCAGAACCATGTTTCTGTGAATAACTCCTGAACCGTAAGTCCTAGACGCTCGCTCTTGGCTGCATTCGATTCAGCTCGTGGCAGCCAGTCTAAAAAACACTATCTTGGACTTCTCTGCATGTTTCCCAGACGAGAAATTGGCAGCATGTTCAGAACCATGTTTCTGTGAATAACTCCTGAACCGTAAGTCCTAGACGCTCGATCTTGGCGGCATTCGTCTCAGCGCCTGGCAATTAGTATAGGAGCACTGTGTTTGACTTCTCTGGATGTTTCCCAGGCGAGTTATTGACAAGTAAATCCTAGACGCTCGATCTTGGTTATTTTCGCTTTCGCGGCTGGCAGTAAAAAAACCATGTTTCTGTGAATAACTCCTGAACCGTAAGTCCTAGACGCTCGCTCTTGGCTGCATTCGATTCAGCTCGTGGCAGCCAGTCTAAAAAACACTATCTTGGACTTCTCTGCATGTTTCCCAGGCGAGCAATTGGCAGCATGTTCAGAACCATGTTTCTGTGAATAACTCCTGAACCGTAAGTCCTAGACGCTCGCTCTTGGCTGCATTCGATTCAGCTCGTGGCAGCCAGTCTAAAAAACACTATCTTGGACTTCTCTGCATGTTTCCCAGGCGAGCAATTGGCAGCATGTTCAGAACCATGTTTCTGTGAATAACTCCTGAACCGTAAGTCCTAGACGCTCGATCTTGGCGGCATTCGTCTCAGCGCCTGGCAATTAGTATAGGAGCACTGTGTTTGACTTCTCTGGATGTTTCCCAGGCGAGTTATTGACAAGTAAATCCTAGACGCTCGATCTTGGTTATTTTCGCTTTCGCGGCTGGCAGTAAAAAAACCATGTTTCTGTGAATAACTCCTGAACCGTAAGTCCTAGACGCTCGCTCTTGGCTGCATTCGATTCAGCTCGTGGCAGCCAGTCTAAAAAACACTATCTTGGACTTCTCTGCATGTTTCCCAGGCGAGAAATTGGCAGCATGTTCAGAACCATGTTTCTGTGAATAACTCCTGAACCGTAAGTCCTAGACGCTCGCTCTTGGCTGCATTCGATTCAGCTCGTGGCAGCCAGTCTAAAAAACACTATCTTGGACTTCTCTGCATGTTTCCCAGGCGAGCAATTGGCAGCATGTTCAGAACCATGTTTCTGTGAATAACTCCTGAACCGTAAGTCCTAGACGCTCGCTCTTGGCTGCATTCGATTCAGCTCGTGGCAGCCAGTCTAAAAAACACTATCTTGGACTTCTCTGCATGTTTCCCAGGCGAGCAATTGGCAGCATGTTCAGAACCATGTTTCTGTGAATAACTCCTGAACCGTAAGTCCTAGACGCTCGATCTTGGCGGCATTCGTCTCAGCGCCTGGCAATTAGTATAGGAGCACTGTGTTTGACTTCTCTGGATGTTTCCCAGGCGAGTTATTGACAAGTAAATCCTAGACGCTCGATCTTGGTTATTTTCGCTTTCGCGGCTGGCAGTAAAAAAACCATGTTTCTGTGAATAACTCCTGAACCGTAAGTCCTAGACGCTCGCTCTTGGCTGCATTCGATTCAGCTCGTGGCAGCCAGTCTAAAAAACACTATCTTGGACTTCTCTGCATGTTTCCCAGGCGAGCAATTGGCAGCATGTTCAGAACCATGTTTCTGTGAATAACTCCTGAACCGTAAGTCCTAGACGCTCGCTCTTGGCTGCATTCGATTCAGCTCGTGGCAGCCAGTCTAAAAAACACTATCTTGGACTTCTCTGCATGTTTCCCAGGCGAGAAATTGGCAGCATGTTCAGAACCATGTTTCTGTGAATAACTCCTGAACCGTAAGTCCTAGACGCTCGCTCTTGGCTGCATTCGATTCAGCTCGTGGCAGCCAGTCTAAAAAACACTATCTTGGACTTCTCTGCATGTTTCCCAGGCGAGCAATTGGCAGCATGTTCAGAACCATGTTTCTGTGAATAACTCCTGAACCGTAAGTCCTAGACGCTCGATCTTGGCGGCATTCGTCTCAGCGCCTGGCAATTAGTATAGGAGCACTGTGTTTGACTTCTCTGGATGTTTCCCAGGCGAGTTATTGACAAGTAAATCCTAGACGCTCGATCTTGGTTATTTTCGCTTTCGCGGCTGGCAGTAAAAAAACCATGTTTCTGTGAATAACTCCTGAACCGTAAGTCCTAGACGCTCGCTCTTGGCTGCATTCGATTCAGCTCGTGGCAGCCAGTCTAAAAAACACTATCTTGGACTTCTCTGCATGTTTCCCAGGCGAGCAATTGGCAGCATGTTCAGAACCATGTTTCTGTGAATAACTCCTGAACCGTAAGTCCTAGACGCTCGCTCTTGGCTGCATTCGATTCAGCTCGTGGCAGCCAGTCTAAAAAACACTATCTTGGACTTCTCTGCATGTTTCCCAGGCGAGAAATTGGCAGCATGTTCAGAACCATGTTTCTGTGAATAACTCCTGAACCGTAAGTCCTAGACGCTCGCTCTTGGCTGCATTCGATTCAGCTCGTGGCAGCCAGTCTAAAAAACACTATCTTGGACTTCTCTGCATGTTTCCCAGGCGAGCAATTGGCAGCATGTTCAGAACCATGTTTCTGTGAATAACTCCTGAACCGTAAGTCCTAGACGCTCGCTCTTGGCTGCATTCGATTCAGCTCGTGGCAGCCAGTCTAAAAAACACTATCTTGGACTTCTCTGCATGTTTCCCAGGCGAGAAATTGGCAGCATGTTCAGAACCATGTTTCTGTGAATAACTCCTGAACCGTAAGTCCTAGACGCTCGATCTTGGCGGCATTCGTCTCAGCGCCTGGCAATTAGTATAGGAGCACTGTGTTTGACTTCTCTGGATGTTTCCCAGGCGAGTTATTGACAAGTAAATCCTAGACGCTCGATCTTGGTTATTTTCGCTTTCGCGGCTGGCAGTAAAAGAACCATGTTTCTGTGAATAACTCCTGAACCGTAAGTCCTAGACGCTCGCTCTTGGCTGCATTCGATTCAGCTCGTGGCAGCCAGTCTAAAAAACACTATCTTGGACTTCTCTGCATGTTTCCCAGGCGAGCAATTGGCAGCATGTTCAGAACCATGTTTCTGTGAATAACTCCTGAACCGTAAGTCCTAGACGCTCGCTCTTGGCTGCATTCGATTCAGCTCGTGGCAGCCAGTCTAAAAAACACTATCTCGGACTTCTCTGCATGTTTCCCAGGCGAGCAATTGGCAGCATGTTCAGAACCATGTTTCTGTGAATAACTCCTGAACCGTAAGTCCTAGACGCTCGCTCTTGGCTGCATTCGATTCAGCTCGTGGCAGCCAGTCTAAAAAACACTATCTTGGACTTCTCTGCATGTTTCCCAGGCGAGAAATTGGCAGCATGTTCAGAACCATGTTTCTGTGAATAACTCCTGAACCGTAAGTCCTAGACGCTCGCTCTTGGCTGCATTCGATTCAGCTCGTGGCAGCCAGTCTAAAAAACACTATCTTGGACTTCTCTGCATGTTTCCCAGGCGAGAAATTGGCAGCATGTTCAGAACCATGTTTCTGTGAATAACTCCTGAACCGTAAGTCCTAGACGCTCGATCTTGGCGGCATTCGTCTCAGCGCCTGGCAATTAGTATAGGAGCACTGTGTTTGACTTCTCTGGATGTTTCCCAGGCGAGTTATTGACAAGTAAATCCTAGACGCTCGATCTTGGTTATTTTCGCTTTCGCGGCTGGCAGTAAAAAAACCATGTTTCTGTGAATAACTCCTGAACCGTAAGTCCTAGACGCTCGCTCTTGGCTGCATTCGATTCAGCTCGTGGCAGCCAGTCTAAAAAACACTATCTTGGACTTCTCTGCATGTTTCCCAGACGAGAAATTGGCAGCATGTTCAGAACCATGTTTCTGTGAATAACTCCTGAACCGTAAGTCCTAGACGCTCGATCTTGGCGGCATTCGTCTCAGCGCCTGGCAATTAGTATAGGAGCACTGTGTTTGACTTCTCTGGATGTTTCCCAGGCGAGTTATTGACAAGTAAATCCTAGACGCTCGATCTTGGTTATTTTCGCTTTCGCGGCTGGCAGTAAAAAAACCATGTTTCTGTGAATAACTCCTGAACCGTAAGTCCTAGACGCTCGCTCTTGGCTGCATTCGATTCAGCTCGTGGCAGCCAGTCTAAAAAACACTATCTTGGACTTCTCTGCATGTTTCCCAGACGAGAAATTGGCAGCATGTTCAGAACCATGTTTCTGTGAATAACTCCTGAACCGTAAGTCCTAGACGCTCGATCTTGGCGGCATTCGTCTCAGCGCCTGGCAATTAGTATAGGAGCACTGTGTTTGACTTCTCTGGATGTTTCCCAGGCGAGTTATTGACAAGTAAATCCTAGACGCTCGATCTTGGTTATTTTCGCTTTCGCGGCTGGCAGTAAAAGAACCATGTTTCTGTGAATAACTCCTGAACCGTAAGTCCTAGACGCTCGCTCTTGGCTGCATTCGATTCAGCTCGTGGCAGCCAGTCTAAAAAACACTATCTTGGACTTCTCTGCATGTTTCCCAGACGAGAAATTGGCAGCATGTTCAGAACCATGTTTCTGTGAATAACTCCTGAACCGTAAGTCCTAGACGCTCGATCTTGGCGGCATTCGTCTCAGCGCCTGGCATTTAGTATAGGAGCACTGTGTTTGACTTCTCTGGATGTTTCCCAGGCGAGTTATTGACAAGTAAATCCTAGACGCTCGATCTTGGTTATTTTCGCTTTCGCGGCTGGCAGTAAAAGAACCATGTTTCTGTGAATAACTCCTGAACCGTAAGTCCTAGACGCTCGCTCTTGGCTGCATTCGATTCAGCTCGTGGCAGCCAGTCTAAAAAACACTATCTTGGACTTCTCTGCATGTTTCCCAGGCGAGCAATTGGCAGCATGTTCAGAACCATGTTTCTGTGAATAACTCCTGAACCGTAAGTCCTAGACGCTCGCTCTTGGCTGCATTCGATTCAGCTCGTGGCAGCCAGTCTAAAAAACACTATCTTGGACTTCTCTGCATGTTCCTAAGGCAAATGTTTCTAAAGCTAATTCTTGAACCGTAAGTCCTAGACGCTCGATCTTGGCGGCATTCGTCTCAGCGCCAGGCAATTAGTATAGGAGCACTGTGTTTGACTTCTCTGGATGTTTCCCAGGCGAGTTATTGACAAGTAAATCCTAGACGCTCGATCTTGGTTATTTTCGCTTTCGCGGCTGGCAGTAAAAGAACCATGTTTCTGTGAATAACTCCTGAACCGTAAGTCCTAGACGCTCGCTCTTGGCTGCATTCGATTCAGCTCGTGGCAGCCAGTCTAAAAAACACTATCTTGGACTTCTCTGCATGTTTCCCAGGCGAGCAATTGGCAGCATGTTCAGAACCATGTTTCTGTGAATAACTCCTGAACCGTAAGTCCTAGACGCTCGCTCTTGGCTGCATTCGATTCAGCTCGTGGCAGCCAGTCTAAAAAACACTATCTTGGACTTCTCTGCATGTTTCCCAGGCGAGCAATTGGCAGCATGTTCAGAACCATGTTTCTGTGAATAACTCCTGAACCGTAAGTCCTAGACGCTCGCTCTTGGCTGCATTCGATTCAGCTCGTGGCAGCCAGTCTAAAAAACACTATCTTGGACTTCTCTGCATGTTCCTAAGGCAAATGTTTCTAAAGCTAATTCTTGAACCGTAAGTCCTAGACGCTCGATCTTGGCGGCATTCGTCTCAGCGCCAGGCAATTAGTATAGGAGCACTGTGTTTGACTTCTCTGGATGTTTCCCAGGCGAGTTATTGACAAGTAAATCCTAGACGCTCGATCTTGGTTATTTTCGCTTTCGCGGCTGGCAGTAAAAGAACCATGTTTCTGTGAATAACTCCTGAACCGTAAGTCCTAGACGCTCGCTCTTGGCTGCATTCGATTCAGCTCGTGGCAGCCAGTCTAAAAAACACTATCTTGGACTTCTCTGCATGTTTCCCAGGCGAGCAATTGGCAGCATGTTCAGAACCATGTTTCTGTGAATAACTCCTGAACCGTAAGTCCTAGACGCTCGCTCTTGGCTGCATTCGATTCAGCTCGTGGCAGCCAGTCTAAAAAACACTATCTTGGACTTCTCTGCATGTTTCCCAGGCGAGCAATTGGCAGCATGTTCAGAACCATGTTTCTGTGAATAACTCCTGAACCGTAAGTCCTAGACGCTCGCTCTTGGCTGCATTCGATTCAGCTCGTGGCAGCCAGTCTAAAAAACACTATCTTGGACTTCTCTGCATGTTTCCCAGGCGAGCAATTGGCAGCATGTTCAGAACCATGTTTCTGTGAATAACTCCTGAACCGTAAGTCCTAGACGCTCGCTCTTGGCTGCATTCGATTCAGCTCGTGGCAGCCAGTCTAAAAAACACTATCTTGGACTTCTCTGCATGTTCCTAAGGCAAATGTTTCTAAAGCTAATTCTTGAACCGTAAGTCCTAGACGCTCGATCTTGGCGGCATTCGTCTCAGCGCCAGGCAATTAGTATAGGAGCACTGTGTTTGACTTCTCTGGATGTTTCCCAGGCGAGTTATTGACAAGTAAATCCTAGACGCTCGATCTTGGTTATTTTCGCTTTCGCGGCTGGCAGTAAAAGAACCATGTTTCTGTGAATAACTCCTGAACCGTAAGTCCTAGACGCTCGCTCTTGGCTGCATTCGATTCAGCTCGTGGCAGCCAGTCTAAAAAACACTATCTTGGACTTCTCTGCATGTTTCCCAGGCGAGCAATTGGCAGCATGTTCAGAACCATGTTTCTGTGAATAACTCCTGAACCGTAAGTCCTAGACGCTCGCTCTTGGCTGCATTCGATTCAGCTCGTGGCAGCCAGTCTAAAAAAACACTATCTTGGACTTCTCTGCATGTTTCCCAGGCGAGCAATTGGCAGCATGTTCAGAACCATGTTTCTGTGAATAACTCCTGAACCGTAAGTCCTAGACGCTCGCTCTTGGCTGCATTCGATTCAGCTCGTGGCAGCCAGTCTAAAAAACACTATCTTGGACTTCTCTGCATGTTTCCCAGGCGAGCAATTGGCAGCATGTTCAGAACCATGTTTCTGTGAATAACTCCTGAACCGTAAGTCCTAGACGCTCGCTCTTGGCTGCATTCGATTCAGCTCGTGGCAGCCAGTCTAAAAAACACTATCTTGGACTTCTCTGCATGTTCCTAAGGCAAATGTTTCTAAAGCTAATTCTTGAACCGTAAGTCCTAGACGCTCGATCTTGGCGGCATTCGTCTCAGCGCCAGGCAATTAGTATAGGAGCACTGTGTTTGACTTCTCTGGATGTTTCCCAGGCGAGTTATTGACAAGTAAATCCTAGACGCTCGATCTTGGTTATTTTCGCTTTCGCGGCTGGCAGTAAAAGAACCATGTTTCTGTGAATAACTCCTGAACCGTAAGTCCTAGACGCTCGCTCTTGGCTGCATTCGATTCAGCTCGTGGCAGCCAGTCTAAAAAACACTATCTTGGACTTCTCTGCATGTTTCCCAGGCGAGCAATTGGCAGCATGTTCAGAACCATGTTTCTGTGAATAACTCCTGAACCGTAAGTCCTAGACGCTCGCTCTTGGCTGCATTCGATTCAGCTCGTGGCAGCCAGTCTAAAAAACACTATCTTGGACTTCTCTGCATGTTCCTAAGGCAAATGTTTCTAAAGCTAATTCTTGAACCGTAAGTCCTAGACGCTCGATCTTGGCGGCATTCGTCTCAGCGCCAGGCAATTAGTATAGGAGCACTGTGTTTGACTTCTCTGGATGTTTCCCAGGCGAGCAATTGTCAGCATGTTCAGAACCATGTTTCTGTGAATAACTCCTGAACCGTAAGTCCTAGACGCTCGCTCTTGGCTGCATTCGATTCAGCTCGTGGCAGCCAGTCTAAAAAACACTATCTTGGACTTCTCTGCATGTTTCCCAGGCGAGCAATTGTCAGCATGTTCAGAACCATGTTTCTGTGAATAACTCCTGAACCGTAAGTCCTAGACGCTCGCTCTTGGCTGCATTCGATTCAGCTCGTGGCAGCCAGTCTAAAAAACACTATCTTGGACTTCTCTGCATGTTTCCCAGGCGAGCAATTGGCAGCATGTTCAGAACCATGTTTCTGTGAATAACTCCTGAACCGTAAGTCCTAGACGCTCGCTCTTGGCTGCATTCGATTCAGCTCGTGGCAGCCAGTCTAAAAAACACTATCTTGGACTTCTCTGCATGTTCCTAAGGCAAATGTTTCTAAAGCTAATTCTTGAACCGTAAGTCCTAGACGCTCGATCTTGGCGGCATTCGTCTCAGCGCCAGGCAATTAGTATAGGAGCACTGTGTTTGACTTCTCTGGATGTTTCCCAGGCGAGCAATTGTCAGCATGTTCAGAACCATGTTTCTGTGAATAACTCCTGAACCGTAAGTCCTAGACGCTCGCTCTTGGCTGCATTCGATTCAGCTCGTGGCAGCCAGTCTAAAAAACACTATCTTGGACTTCTCTGCATGTTTCCCAGGCGAGCAATTGGCAGCATGTTCAGAACCATGTTTCTGTGAATAACTCCTGAACCGTAAGTCCTAGACGCTCGCTCTTGGCTGCATTCGATTCAGCTCGTGGCAGCCAGTCTAAAAA
>NW_027462126.1:0-47968 GCF_050947455.1 Rhinoderma darwinii
GGCTGCATTCGATTCAGCTCGTGGCAGCCAGTCTAAAAAACACTATCTTGGACTTCTCTGCATGTTTCCCAGGCGAGCAATTGGCAGCATGTTCAGAACCATGTTTCTGTGAATAACTCCTGAACCGTAAGTCCTAGACGCTCGCTCTTGGCTGCATTCGATTCAGCTCGTGGCAGCCAGTCTAAAAAACACTATCTTGGACTTCTCTGCATGTTTCCCAGGCGAGAAATTGGCAGCATGTTCAGAACCATGTTTCTGTGAATAACTCCTGAACCGTAAGTCCTAGACGCTCGCTCTTGGCTGCATTCGATTCAGCTCGTGGCAGCCAGTCTAAAAAACACTATCTTGGACTTCTCTGCATGTTTCCCAGGCGAGCAATTGGCAGCATGTTCAGAACCATGTTTCTGTGAATAACTCCTGAACCGTAAGTCCTAGACGCTCGCTCTTGGCTGCATTCGATTCAGCTCGTGGCAGCCAGTCTAAAAAACACTATCTTGGACTTCTCTGCATGTTTCCCAGGCGAGAAATTGGCAGCATGTTCAAAACCATGTTTCTGTGAATAACTCCTGAACCGTAAGTCCTAGACGCTCGATCTTGGCGGCATTCGTCTCAGCGCCTGGCAATTAGTATAGGAGCACTGTGTTTGACTTCTCTGGATGTTTCCCAGGCGAGTTATTGACAAGTAAATCCTAGACGCTCGATCTTGGTTATTTTCGCTTTCGCGGCTGGCAGTAAAAGAACCATGTTTCTGTGAATAACTCCTGAACCGTAAGTCCTAGACGCTCGCTCTTGGCTGCATTCGATTCAGCTCGTGGCAGCCAGTCTAAAAAACACTATCTTGGACTTCTCTGCATGTTTCCCAGGCGAGAAATTGGCAGCATGTTCAGAACCATGTTTCTGTGAATAACTCCTGAACCGTAAGTCCTAGACGCTCGATCTTGGCGGCATTCGTCTCAGCGCCTGGCAATTAGTATAGGAGCACTGTGTTTGACTTCTCTGGATGTTTCCCAGGCGAGTTATTGACAAGTAAATCCTAGACGCTCGATCTTGGTTATTTTCGCTTTCGCGGCTGGCAGTAAAAGAACCATGTTTCTGTGAATAACTCCTGAACCGTAAGTCCTAGACGCTCGCTCTTGGCTGCATTCGATTCAGCTCGTGGCAGCCAGTCTAAAAAACACTATCTTGGACTTCTCTGCATGTTTCCCAGGCGAGCAATTGGCAGCATGTTCAGAACCATGTTTCTGTGAATAACTCCTGAACCGTAAGTCCTAGACGCTCGCTCTTGGCTGCATTCGATTCAGCTCGTGGCAGCCAGTCTAAAAAACACTATCTTGGACTTCTCTGCATGTTTCCCAGACGAGCAATTGGCAGCATGTTCAGAACCATGTTTCTGTGAATAACTCCTGAACCGTAAGTCCTAGACGCTCGCTCTTGGCTGCATTCGATTCAGCTCGTGGCAGCCAGTCTAAAAAACACTATCTTGGACTTCTCTGCATGTTTCCCCAGGCGAGCAATTGGCAGCATGTTCAGAACCATGTTTCTGTGAATAACTCCTGAACCGTAAGTCCTAGACGCTCGCTCTTGGCTGCATTCGATTCAGCTCGTGGCAGCCAGTCTAAAAAACACTATCTTGGACTTCTCTGCATGTTTCCCAGGCGAGCAATTGGCAGCATGTTCAGAACCATGTTTCTGTGAATAACTCCTGAACCGTAAGTCCTAGACGCTCGCTCTTGGCTGCATTCGATTCAGCTCGTGGCAGCCAGTCTAAAAAACACTATCTTGGACTTCTCTGCATGTTCCTAAGGCAAATGTTTCTAAAGCTAATTCTTGAACCGTAAGTCCTAGACGCTCGATCTTGGCGGCATTCGTCTCAGCGCCACGCAATTAGTATAGGAGCACTGTGTTTGACTTCTCTGGATGTTTCCCAGGCGAGTTATTGACAAGTAAATCCTAGACGCTCGATCTTGGTTATTTTCGCTTTCGCGGCTGGCAGTAAAAGAACCATGTTTCTGTGAATAACTCCTGAACCGTAAGTCCTAGACGCTCGCTCTTGGCTGCATTCGATTCAGCTCGTGGCAGCCAGTCTAAAAAACACTATCTTGGACTTCTCTGCTTGTTTCCCAGGCGAGCAATTGGCAGCATTTTCAGAACCATGTTTCTGTGAATAACTCCTGAACCGTAAGTCCTAGACGCTCGCTCTTGGCTGCATTCGATTCAGCTCGTGGCAGCCAGTCTAAAAAACACTATCTTGGACTTCTCTGCATGTTTCCCAGGCGAGCAATTGTCAGCATGTTCAGAACCATGTTTCTGTGAATAACTCCTGAACCGTAAGTCCTAGACGCTCGCTCTTGGCTGCATTCGATTCAGCTCGTGGCAGCCAGTCTAAAAAACACTATCTTGGACTTCTCTGCATGTTTCCCAGGCGAGCAATTGGCAGCATGTTCAGAACCATGTTTCTGTGAATAACTCCTGAACCGTAAGTCCTAGACGCTCGCTCTTGGCTGCATTCGATTCAGCTCGTGGCAGCCAGTCTAAAAAACACTATCTTGGACTTCTCTGCATGTTTCCCAGGCGAGCAATTGGCAGCATGTTCAGAACCATGTTTCTGTGAATAACTCCTGAACCGTAAGTCCTAGACGCTCGCTCTTGGCTGCATTCGATTCAGCTCGTGGCAGCCAGTCTAAAAAACACTATCTTGGACTTCTCTGCATGTTCCTAAGGCAAATGTTTCTAAAGCTAATTCTTGAACCGTAAGTCCTAGACGCTCGATCTTGGCGGCATTCGTCTCAGCGCCAGGCAATTAGTATAGGAGCACTGTGTTTGACTTCTCTGGATGTTTCCCAGGCGAGTTATTGACAAGTAAATCCTAGACGCTCGATCTTGGTTATTTTCGCTTTCGCGGCTGGCAGTAAAAGAACCATGTTTCTGTGAATAACTCCTGAACCGTAAGTCCTAGACGCTCGCTCTTGGCTGCATTCGATTCAGCTCGTGGCAGCCAGTCTAAAAAACACTATCTTGGACTTCTCTGCATGTTTCCCAGGCGAGCAATTGGCAGCATGTTCAGAACCATGTTTCTGTGAATAACTCCTGAACCGTAAGTCCTAGACGCTCGCTCTTGGCTGCATTCGATTCAGCTCGTGGCAGCCAGTCTAAAAAACACTATCTTGGACTTCTCTGCATGTTTCCCAGGCGAGCAATTGGCAGCATGTTCAGAACCATGTTTCTGTGAATAACTCCTGAACCGTAAGTCCTAGACGCTCGCTCTTGGCTGCATTCGATTCAGCTCGTGGCAGCCAGTCTAAAAAACACTATCTTGGACTTCTCTGCATGTTCCTAAGGCAAATGTTTCTAAAGCTAATTCTTGAACCGTAAGTCCTAGACGCTCGATCTTGGCGGCATTCGTCTCAGCGCCACGCAATTAGTATAGGAGCACTGTGTTTGACTTCTCTGGATGTTTCCCAGGCGAGTTATTGACAAGTAAATCCTAGACGCTCGATCTTGGTTATTTTCGCTTTCGCGGCTGGCAGTAAAAGAACCATGTTTCTGTGAATAACTCCTGAACCGTAAGTCCTAGACGCTCGCTCTTGGCTGCATTCGATTCAGCTCGTGGCAGCCAGTCTAAAAAACACTATCTTGGACTTCTCTGCTTGTTTCCCAGGCGAGCAATTGGCAGCATTTTCAGAACCATGTTTCTGTGAATAACTCCTGAACCGTAAGTCCTAGACGCTCGCTCTTGGCTGCATTCGATTCAGCTCGTGGCAGCCAGTCTAAAAAACACTATCTTGGACTTCTCTGCATGTTTCCCAGGCGAGCAATTGTCAGCATGTTCAGAACCATGTTTCTGTGAATAACTCCTGAACCGTAAGTCCTAGACGCTCGCTCTTGGCTGCATTCGATTCAGCTCGTGGCAGCCAGTCTAAAAAACACTATCTTGGACTTCTCTGCATGTTTCCCAGGCGAGCAATTGGCAGCATGTTCAGAACCATGTTTCTGTGAATAACTCCTGAACCGTAAGTCCTAGACGCTCGCTCTTGGCTGCATTCGATTCAGCTCGTGGCAGCCAGTCTAAAAAACACTATCTTGGACTTCTCTGCATGTTTCCCAGGCGAGAAATTGGCAGCATGTTCAGAACCATGTTTCTGTGAATAACTCCTGAACCGTAAGTCCTAGACGCTCGCTCTTGGCTGCATTCGATTCAGCTCGTGGCAGCCAGTCTAAAAAACACTATCTTGGACTTCTCTGCATGTTTCCCAGGCGAGCAATTGGCAGCATGTTCAGAACCATGTTTCTGTGAATAACTCCTGAACCGTAAGTCCTAGACGCTCGCTCTTGGCTGCATTCGATTCAGCTCGTGGCAGCCAGTCTAAAAAACACTATCTTGGACTGCTCTGCATGTTTCCCAGGCGAGAAATTGGCAGCATGTTCAAAACCATGTTTCTGTGAATAACTCCTGAACCGTAAGTCCTAGACGCTCGATCTTGGCGGCATTCGTCTCAGCGCCTGGCAATTAGTATAGGAGCACTGTGTTTGACTTCTCTGGATGTTTCCCAGGCGAGTTATTGACAAGTAAATCCTAGACGCTCGATCTTGGTTATTTTCGCTTTCGCGGCTGGCAGTAAAAGAACCATGTTTCTGTGAATAACTCCTGAACCGTAAGTCCTAGACGCTCGCTCTTGGCTGCATTCGATTCAGCTCGTGGCAGCCAGTCTAAAAAACACTATCTTGGACTTCTCTGCATGTTTCCCAGGCGAGAAATTGGCAGCATGTTCAGAACCATGTTTCTGTGAATAACTCCTGAACCGTAAGTCCTAGACGCTCGATCTTGGCGGCATTCGTCTCAGCGCCACGCAATTAGTATAGGAGCACTGTGTTTGACTTCTCTGGATGTTTCCCAGGCGAGTTATTGACAAGTAAATCCTAGACGCTCGATCTTGGTTATTTTCGCTTTCGCGGCTGGCAGTAAAAGAACCATGTTTCTGTGAATAACTCCTGAACCGTAAGTCCTAGACGCTCGCTCTTGGCTGCATTCGATTCAGCTCGTGGCAGCCAGTCTAAAAAACACTATCTTGGACTTCTCTGCTTGTTTCCCAGGCGAGCAATTGGCAGCATTTTCAGAACCATGTTTCTGTGAATAACTCCTGAACCGTAAGTCCTAGACGCTCGCTCTTGGCTGCATTCGATTCAGCTCGTGGCAGCCAGTCTAAAAAACACTATCTTGGACTTCTCTGCATGTTTCCCAGGCGAGCAATTGTCAGCATGTTCAGAACCATGTTTCTGTGAATAACTCCTGAACCGTAAGTCCTAGACGCTCGCTCTTGGCTGCATTCGATTCAGCTCGTGGCAGCCAGTCTAAAAAACACTATCTTGGACTTCTCTGCATGTTTCCCAGGCGAGCAATTGGCAGCATGTTCAGAACCATGTTTCTGTGAATAACTCCTGAACCGTAAGTCCTAGACGCTCGCTCTTGGCTGCATTCGATTCAGCTCGTGGCAGCCAGTCTAAAAAACACTATCTTGGACTTCTCTGCATGTTTCCCAGGCGAGCAATTGGCAGCATGTTCAGAACCATGTTTCTGTGAATAACTCCTGAACCGTAAGTCCTAGACGCTCGCTCTTGGCTGCATTCGATTCAGCTCGTGGCAGCCAGTCTAAAAAACACTATCTTGGACTTCTCTGCATGTTTCCCAGGCGAGCAATTGGCAGCATGTTCAGAACCATGTTTCTGTGAATAACTCCTGAACCGTAAGTCCTAGACGCTCGCTCTTGGCTGCATTCGATTCAGCTCGTGGCAGCCAGTCTAAAAAACACTATCTTGGACTTCTCTGCATGTTCCTAAGGCAAATGTTTCTAAAGCTAATTCTTGAACCGTAAGTCCTAGACGCTCGATCTTGGCGGCATTCGTCTCAGCGCCAGGCAATTAGTATAGGAGCACTGTGTTTGACTTCTCTGGATGTTTCCCAGGCGAGTTATTGACAAGTAAATCCTAGACGCTCGATCTTGGTTATTTTCGCTTTCGCGGCTGGCAGTAAAAGAACCATGTTTCTGTGAATAACTCCTGAACCGTAAGTCCTAGACGCTCGCTCTTGGCTGCATTCGATTCAGCTCGTGGCAGCCAGTCTAAAAAACACTATCTTGGACTTCTCTGCATGTTTCCCAGGCGAGCAATTGGCAGCATGTTCAGAACCATGTTTCTGTGAATAACTCCTGAACCGTAAGTCCTAGACGCTCGCTCTTGGCTGCATTCGATTCAGCTCGTGGCAGCCAGTCTAAAAAACACTATCTTGGACTTCTCTGCATGTTTCCCAGGCGAGCAATTGGCAGCATGTTCAGAACCATGTTTCTGTGAATAACTCCTGAACCGTAAGTCCTAGACGCTCGCTCTTGGCTGCATTCGATTCAGCTCGTGGCAGCCAGTCTAAAAAACACTATCTTGGACTTCTCTGCATGTTTCCCAGGCGAGCAATTGGCAGCATGTTCAGAACCATGTTTCTGTGAATAACTCCTGAACCGTAAGTCCTAGACGCTCGCTCTTGGCTGCATTCGATTCAGCTCGTGGCAGCCAGTCTAAAAAACACTATCTTGGACTTCTCTGCATGTTCCTAAGGCAAATGTTTCTAAAGCTAATTCTTGAACCGTAAGTCCTAGACGCTCGATCTTGGCGGCATTCGTCTCAGCGCCAGGCAATTAGTATAGGAGCACTGTGTTTGACTTCTCTGGATGTTTCCCAGGCGAGTTATTGACAAGTAAATCCTAGACGCTCGATCTTGGTTATTTTCGCTTTCGCGGCTGGCAGTAAAAGAACCATGTTTCTGTGAATAACTCCTGAACCGTAAGTCCTAGACGCTCGCTCTTGGCTGCATTCGATTCAGCTCGTGGCAGCCAGTCTAAAAAACACTATCTTGGACTTCTCTGCTTGTTTCCCAGGCGAGCAATTGGCAGCATTTTCAGAACCATGTTTCTGTGAATAACTCCTGAACCGTAAGTCCTAGACGCTCGCTCTTGGCTGCATTCGATTCAGCTCGTGGCAGCCAGTCTAAAAAACACTATCTTGGACTTCTCTGCATGTTTCCCAGGCGAGCAATTGTCAGCATGTTCAGAACCATGTTTCTGTGAATAACTCCTGAACCGTAAGTCCTAGACGCTCGCTCTTGGCTGCATTCGATTCAGCTCGTGGCAGCCAGTCTAAAAAACACTATCTTGGACTTCTCTGCATGTTTCCCAGGCGAGCAATTGGCAGCATGTTCAGAACCATGTTTCTGTGAATAACTCCTGAACCGTAAGTCCTAGACGCTCGCTCTTGGCTGCATTCGATTCAGCTCGTGGCAGCCAGTCTAAAAAACACTATCTTGGACTTCTCTGCATGTTTCCCAGGCGAGCAATTGGCAGCATGTTCAGAACCATGTTTCTGTGAATAACTCCTGAACCGTAAGTCCTAGACGCTCGCTCTTGGCTGCATTCGATTCAGCTCGTGGCAGCCAGTCTAAAAAACACTATCTTGGACTTCTCTGCATGTTTCCCAGGCGAGCAATTGGCAGCATGTTCAGAACCATGTTTCTGTGAATAACTCCTGAACCGTAAGTCCTAGACGCTCGCTCTTGGCTGCATTCGATTCAGCTCGTGGCAGCCAGTCTAAAAAACACTATCTTGGACTTCTCTGCATGTTCCTAAGGCAAATGTTTCTAAAGCTAATTCTTGAACCGTAAGTCCTAGACGCTCGATCTTGGCGGCATTCGTCTCAGCGCCAGGCAATTAGTATAGGAGCACTGTGTTTGACTTCTCTGGATGTTTCCCAGGCGAGTTATTGACAAGTAAATCCTAGACGCTCGATCTTGGTTATTTTCGCTTTCGCGGCTGGCAGTAAAAGAACCATGTTTCTGTGAATAACTCCTGAACCGTAAGTCCTAGACGCTCGCTCTTGGCTGCATTCGATTCAGCTCGTGGCAGCCAGTCTAAAAAACACTATCTTGGACTTCTCTGCATGTTTCCCAGGCGAGCAATTGGCAGCATGTTCAGAACCATGTTTCTGTGAATAACTCCTGAACCGTAAGTCCTAGACGCTCGCTCTTGGCTGCATTCGATTCAGCTCGTGGCAGCCAGTCTAAAAAACACTATCTTGGACTTCTCTGCATGTTCCTAAGGCAAATGTTTCTAAAGCTAATTCTTGAACCGTAAGTCCTAGACGCTCGATCTTGGCGGCATTCGTCTCAGCGCCAGGCAATTAGTATAGGAGCACTGTGTTTGACTTCTCTGGATGTTTCCCAGGCGAGTTATTGACAAGTAAATCCTAGACGCTCGATCTTGGTTATTTTCGCTTTCGCGGCTGGCAGTAAAAGAACCATGTTTCTGTGAATAACTCCTGAACCGTAAGTCCTAGACGCTCGCTCTTGGCTGCATTCGATTCAGCTCGTGGCAGCCAGTCTAAAAAACACTATCTTGGACTTCTCTGCTTGTTTCCCAGGCGAGCAATTGGCAGCATGTTCAGAACCATGTTTCTGTGAATAACTCCTGAACCGTAAGTCCTAGACGCTCGCTCTTGGCTGCATTCGATTCAGCTCGTGGCAGCCAGTCTAAAAAACACTATCTTGGACTTCTCTGCATGTTTCCCAGGCGAGCAATTGGCAGCATGTTCAGAACCATGTTTCTGTGAATAACTCCTGAACCGTAAGTCCTAGACGCTCGCTCTTGGCTGCATTCGATTCAGCTCGTGGCAGCCAGTCTAAAAAACACTATCTTGGACTTCTCTGCATGTTTCCCAGGCGAGCAATTGGCAGCATGTTCAGAACCATGTTTCTGTGAATAACTCCTGAACCGTAAGTCCTAGACGCTCGCTCTTGGCTGCATTCGATTCAGCTCGTGGCAGCCAGTCTAAAAAACACTATCTTGGACTTCTCTGCATGTTCCTAAGGCAAATGTTTCTAAAGCTAATTCTTGAACCGTAAGTCCTAGACGCTCGATCTTGGCGGCATTCGTCTCAGCGCCACGCAATTAGTATAGGAGCACTGTGTTTGACTTCTCTGGATGTTTCCCAGGCGAGTTATTGACAAGTAAATCCTAGACGCTCGATCTTGGTTATTTTCGCTTTCGCGGCTGGCAGTAAAAGAACCATGTTTCTGTGAATAACTCCTGAACCGTAAGTCCTAGACGCTCGCTCTTGGCTGCATTCGATTCAGCTCGTGGCAGCCAGTCTAAAAAACACTATCTTGGACTTCTCTGCATGTTTCCCAGGCGAGCAATTGGCAGCATGTTCAGAACCATGTTTCTGTGAATAACTCCTGAACCGTAAGTCCTAGACGCTCGCTCTTGGCTGCATTCGATTCAGCTCGTGGCAGCCAGTCTAAAAAACACTATCTTGGACTTCTCTGCATGTTTCCCAGGCGAGCAATTGGCAGCATGTTCAGAACCATGTTTCTGTGAATAACTCCTGAACCGTAAGTCCTAGACGCTCGCTCTTGGCTGCATTCGATTCAGCTCGTGGCAGCCAGTCTAAAAAACACTATCTTGGACTTCTCTGCATGTTCCTAAGGCAAATGTTTCTAAAGCTAATTCTTGAACCGTAAGTCCTAGACGCTCGATCTTGGCGGCATTCGTCTCAGCGCCACGCAATTAGTATAGGAGCACTGTGTTTGACTTCTCTGGATGTTTCCCAGGCGAGTTATTGACAAGTAAATCCTAGACGCTCGATCTTGGTTATTTTCGCTTTCGCGGCTGGCAGTAAAAGAACCATGTTTCTGTGAATAACTCCTGAACCGTAAGTCCTAGACGCTCGCTCTTGGCTGCATTCGATTCAGCTCGTGGCAGCCAGTCTAAAAAACACTATCTTGGACTTCTCTGCTTGTTTCCCAGGCGAGCAATTGGCAGCATTTTCAGAACCATGTTTCTGTGAATAACTCCTGAACCGTAAGTCCTAGACGCTCGCTCTTGGCTGCATTCGATTCAGCTCGTGGCAGCCAGTCTAAAAAACACTATCTTGGACTTCTCTGCATGTTTCCCAGGCGAGCAATTGGCAGCATGTTCAGAACCATGTTTCTGTGAATAACTCCTGAACCGTAAGTCCTAGACGCTCGCTCTTGGCTGCATTCGATTCAGCTCGTGGCAGCCAGTCTAAAAAACACTATCTTGGACTTCTCTGCATGTTTCCCAGGCGAGCAATTGGCAGCATGTTCAGAACCATGTTTCTGTGAATAACTCCTGAACCGTAAGTCCTAGACGCTCGCTCTTGGCTGCATTCGATTCAGCTCGTGGCAGCCAGTCTAAAAAACACTATCTTGGACTTCTCTGCATGTTCCTAAGGCAAATGTTTCTAAAGCGAATTCTTGAACCGTAAGTCCTAGACGCTCGATCTTGGCGGCATTCGTCTCAGCGCCAGGCAATTAGTATAGGAGCACTGTGTTTGACTTCTCTGGATGTTTCCCAGGCGAGTTATTGACAAGTAAATCCTAGTCGCTCGATCTTGGTTATTTTCGCTTTCGCGGCTGGCAGTAAAAGAACCATGTTTCTGTGAATAACTCCTGAACCGTAAGTCCTAGACGCTCGCTCTTGGCTGCATTCGATTCATCTCGTGGCAGCCAGTCTAAAAAACACTATCTTGGACTTCTCTGCTTGTTTCCCAGGCGAGCAATTGGCAGCATTTTCAGAACCATGTTTCTGTGAATAACTCCTGAACCGTAAGTCCTAGACGCTCGCTCTTGGCTGCATTCGATTCAGCTCGTGGCAGCCAGTCTAAAAAACACTATCTTGGACTTCTCTGCATGTTTCCCAGGCGAGCAATTGGCAGCATGTTCAGAACCATGTTTCTGTGAATAACTCCTGAACCGTAAGTCCTAGACGCTCGCTCTTGGCTGCATTCGATTCAGCTCGTGGCAGCCAGTCTAAAAAACACTATCTTGGACTTCTCTGCATGTTTCCCAGGCGAGCAATTGGCAGCATGTTCAGAACCATGTTTCTGTGAATAACTCCTGAACCGTAAGTCCTAGACGCTCGCTCTTGGCTGCATTCGATTCAGCTCGTGGCAGCCAGTCTAAAAAACACTATCTTGGACTTCTCTGCATGTTTCCCAGGCGAGCAATTGGCAGCATGTTCAGAACCATGTTTCTGTGAATAACTCCTGAACCGTAAGTCCTAGACGCTCGCTCTTGGCTGCATTCGATTCAGCTCGTGGCAGCCAGTCTAAAAAACACTATCTTGGACTTCTCTGCATGTTCCTAAGGCAAATGTTTCTAAAGCTAATTCTTGAACCGTAAGTCCTAGACGCTCGATCTTGGCGGCATTCGTCTCAGCGCCAGGCAATTAGTATAGGAGCACTGTGTTTGACTTCTCTGGATGTTTCCCAGGCGAGTTATTGACAAGTAAATCCTAGACGCTCGATCTTGGTTATTTTCGCTTTCGCGGCTGGCAGTAAAAGAACCATGTTTCTGTGAATAACTCCTGAACCGTAAGTCCTAGACGCTCGCTCTTGGCTGCATTCGATTCAGCTCGTGGCAGCCAGTCTAAAAAACACTATCTTGGACTTCTCTGCATGTTTCCCAGGCGAGCAATTGGCAGCATGTTCAGAACCATGTTTCTGTGAATAACTCCTGAACCGTAAGTCCTAGACGCTCGCTCTTGGCTGCATTCGATTCAGCTCGTGGCAGCCAGTCTAAAAAACACTATCTTGGACTTCTCTGCATGTTCCTAAGGCAAATGTTTCTAAAGCTAATTCTTGAACCGTAAGTCCTAGACGCTCGATCTTGGCGGCATTCGTCTCAGCGCCAGGCAATTAGTATAGGAGCACTGTGTTTGACTTCTCTGGATGTTTCCCAGGCGAGTTATTGACAAGTAAATCCTAGACGCTCGATCTTGGTTATTTTCGCTTTCGCGGCTGGCAGTAAAAGAACCATGTTTCTGTGAATAACTCCTGAACCGTAAGTCCTAGACGCTCGCTCTTGGCTGCATTCGATTCAGCTCGTGGCAGCCAGTCTAAAAAACACTATCTTGGACTTCTCTGCTTGTTTCCCAGGCGAGCAATTGGCAGCATGTTCAGAACCATGTTTCTGTGAATAACTCCTGAACCGTAAGTCCTAGACGCTCGCTCTTGGCTGCATTCGATTCAGCTCGTGGCAGCCAGTCTAAAAAACACTATCTTGGACTTCTCTGCATGTTTCCCAGGCGAGCAATTGGCAGCATGTTCAGAACCATGTTTCTGTGAATAACTCCTGAACCGTAAGTCCTAGACGCTCGCTCTTGGCTGCATTCGATTCAGCTCGTGGCAGCCAGTCTAAAAAACACTATCTTGGACTTCTCTGCATGTTTCCCAGGCGAGCAATTGGCAGCATGTTCAGAACCATGTTTCTGTGAATAACTCCTGAACCGTAAGTCCTAGACGCTCGCTCTTGGCTGCATTCGATTCAGCTCGTGGCAGCCAGTCTAAAAAACACTATCTTGGACTTCTCTGCATGTTCCTAAGGCAAATGTTTCTAAAGCTAATTCTTGAACCGTAAGTCCTAGACGCTCGATCTTGGCGGCATTCGTCTCAGCGCCACGCAATTAGTATAGGAGCACTGTGTTTGACTTCTCTGGATGTTTCCCAGGCGAGTTATTGACAAGTAAATCCTAGACGCTCGATCTTGGTTATTTTCGCTTTCGCGGCTGGCAGTAAAAGAACCATGTTTCTGTGAATAACTCCTGAACCGTAAGTCCTAGACGCTCGCTCTTGGCTGCATTCGATTCAGCTCGTGGCAGCCAGTCTAAAAAACACTATCTTGGACTTCTCTGCATGTTTCCCAGGCGAGCAATTGGCAGCATGTTCAGAACCATGTTTCTGTGAATAACTCCTGAACCGTAAGTCCTAGACGCTCGCTCTTGGCTGCATTCGATTCAGCTCGTGGCAGCCAGTCTAAAAAACACTATCTTGGACTTCTCTGCATGTTTCCCAGGCGAGCAATTGGCAGCATGTTCAGAACCATGTTTCTGTGAATAACTCCTGAACCGTAAGTCCTAGACGCTCGCTCTTGGCTGCATTCGATTCAGCTCGTGGCAGCCAGTCTAAAAAACACTATCTTGGACTTCTCTGCATGTTCCTAAGGCAAATGTTTCTAAAGCTAATTCTTGAACCGTAAGTCCTAGACGCTCGATCTTGGCGGCATTCGTCTCAGCGCCACGCAATTAGTATAGGAGCACTGTGTTTGACTTCTCTGGATGTTTCCCAGGCGAGTTATTGACAAGTAAATCCTAGACGCTCGATCTTGGTTATTTTCGCTTTCGCGGCTGGCAGTAAAAGAACCATGTTTCTGTGAATAACTCCTGAACCGTAAGTCCTAGACGCTCGCTCTTGGCTGCATTCGATTCAGCTCGTGGCAGCCAGTCTAAAAAACACTATCTTGGACTTCTCTGCTTGTTTCCCAGGCGAGCAATTGGCAGCATTTTCAGAACCATGTTTCTGTGAATAACTCCTGAACCGTAAGTCCTAGACGCTCGCTCTTGGCTGCATTCGATTCAGCTCGTGGCAGCCAGTCTAAAAAACACTATCTTGGACTTCTCTGCATGTTCCTAAGGCAAATGTTTCTAAAGCTAATTCTTGAACCGTAAGTCCTAGACGCTCGATCTTGGCGGCATTCGTCTCAGCGCCAGGCAATTAGTATAGGAGCACTGTGTTTGACTTCTCTGGATGTTTCCCAGGCGAGTTATTGACAAGTAAATCCTAGACGCTCGATCTTGGTTATTTTCGCTTTCGCGGCTGGCAGTAAAAGAACCATGTTTCTGTGAATAACTCCTGAACCGTAAGTCCTAGACGCTCGCTCTTGGCTGCATTCGATTCAGCTCGTGGCAGCCAGTCTAAAAAACACTATCTTGGACTTCTCTGCATGTTTCCCAGGCGAGCAATTGGCAGCATGTTCAGAACCATGTTTCTGTGAATAACTCCTGAACCGTAAGTCCTAGACGCTCGCTCTTGGCTGCATTCGATTCAGCTCGTGGCAGCCAGTCTAAAAAACACTATCTTGGACTTCTCTGCATGTTCCTAAGGCAAATGTTTCTAAAGCTAATTCTTGAACCGTAAGTCCTAGACGCTCGATCTTGGCGGCATTCGTCTCAGCGCCAGGCAATTAGTATAGGAGCACTGTGTTTGACTTCTCTGGATGTTTCCCAGGCGAGTTATTGACAAGTAAATCCTAGACGCTCGATCTTGGTTATTTTCGCTTTCGCGGCTGGCAGTAAAAGAACCATGTTTCTGTGAATAACTCCTGAACCGTAAGTCCTAGACGCTCGCTCTTGGCTGCATTCGATTCAGCTCGTGGCAGCCAGTCTAAAAAACACTATCTTGGACTTCTCTGCTTGTTTCCCAGGCGAGCAATTGGCAGCATGTTCAGAACCATGTTTCTGTGAATAACTCCTGAACCGTAAGTCCTAGACGCTCGCTCTTGGCTGCATTCGATTCAGCTCGTGGCAGCCAGTCTAAAAAACACTATCTTGGACTTCTCTGCATGTTTCCCAGGCGAGCAATTGGCAGCATGTTCAGAACCATGTTTCTGTGAATAACTCCTGAACCGTAAGTCCTAGACGCTCGCTCTTGGCTGCATTCGATTCAGCTCGTGGCAGCCAGTCTAAAAAACACTATCTTGGACTTCTCTGCATGTTTCCCAGGCGAGCAATTGGCAGCATGTTCAGAACCATGTTTCTGTGAATAACTCCTGAACCGTAAGTCCTAGACGCTCGCTCTTGGCTGCATTCGATTCAGCTCGTGGCAGCCAGTCTAAAAAACACTATCTTGGACTTCTCTGCATGTTCCTAAGGCAAATGTTTCTAAAGCTAATTCTTGAACCGTAAGTCCTAGACGCTCGATCTTGGCGGCATTCGTCTCAGCGCCACGCAATTAGTATAGGAGCACTGTGTTTGACTTCTCTGGATGTTTCCCAGGCGAGTTATTGACAAGTAAATCCTAGACGCTCGATCTTGGTTATTTTCGCTTTCGCGGCTGGCAGTAAAAGAACCATGTTTCTGTGAATAACTCCTGAACCGTAAGTCCTAGACGCTCGCTCTTGGCTGCATTCGATTCAGCTCGTGGCAGCCAGTCTAAAAAACACTATCTTGGACTTCTCTGCATGTTTCCCAGGCGAGCAATTGGCAGCATGTTCAGAACCATGTTTCTGTGAATAACTCCTGAACCGTAAGTCCTAGACGCTCGCTCTTGGCTGCATTCGATTCAGCTCGTGGCAGCCAGTCTAAAAAACACTATCTTGGACTTCTCTGCATGTTTCCCAGGCGAGCAATTGGCAGCATGTTCAGAACCATGTTTCTGTGAATAACTCCTGAACCGTAAGTCCTAGACGCTCGCTCTTGGCTGCATTCGATTCAGCTCGTGGCAGCCAGTCTAAAAAACACTATCTTGGACTTCTCTGCATGTTCCTAAGGCAAATGTTTCTAAAGCTAATTCTTGAACCGTAAGTCCTAGACGCTCGATCTTGGCGGCATTCGTCTCAGCGCCACGCAATTAGTATAGGAGCACTGTGTTTGACTTCTCTGGATGTTTCCCAGGCGAGTTATTGACAAGTAAATCCTAGACGCTCGATCTTGGTTATTTTCGCTTTCGCGGCTGGCAGTAAAAGAACCATGTTTCTGTGAATAACTCCTGAACCGTAAGTCCTAGACGCTCGCTCTTGGCTGCATTCGATTCAGCTCGTGGCAGCCAGTCTAAAAAACACTATCTTGGACTTCTCTGCTTGTTTCCCAGGCGAGCAATTGGCAGCATTTTCAGAACCATGTTTCTGTGAATAACTCCTGAACCGTAAGTCCTAGACGCTCGCTCTTGGCTGCATTCGATTCAGCTCGTGGCAGCCAGTCTAAAAAACACTATCTTGGACTTCTCTGCATGTTTCCCAGGCGAGCAATTGTCAGCATGTTCAGAACCATGTTTCTGTGAATAACTCCTGAACCGTAAGTCCTAGACGCTCGCTCTTGGCTGCATTCGATTCAGCTCGTGGCAGCCAGTCTAAAAAACACTATCTTGGACTTCTCTGCATGTTTCCCAGGCGAGCAATTGGCAGCATGTTCAGAACCATGTTTCTGTGAATAACTCCTGAACCGTAAGTCCTAGACGCTCGCTCTTGGCTGCATTCGATTCAGCTCGTGGCAGCCAGTCTAAAAAACACTATCTTGGACTTCTCTGCATGTTTCCCAGGCGAGAAATTGGCAGCATGTTCAGAACCATGTTTCTGTGAATAACTCCTGAACCGTAAGTCCTAGACGCTCGCTCTTGGCTGCATTCGATTCAGCTCGTGGCAGCCAGTCTAAAAAACACTATCTTGGACTTCTCTGCATGTTTCCCAGGCGAGCAATTGGCAGCATGTTCAGAACCATGTTTCTGTGAATAACTCCTGAACCGTAAGTCCTAGACGCTCGCTCTTGGCTGCATTCGATTCAGCTCGTGGCAGCCAGTCTAAAAAACACTATCTTGGACTTCTCTGCATGTTTCCCAGGCGAGAAATTGGCAGCATGTTCAGAACCATGTTTCTGTGAATAACTCCTGAACCGTAAGTCCTAGACGCTCGCTCTTGGCTGCATTCGATTCAGCTCGTGGCAGCCAGTCTAAAAAACACTATCTTGAACTTCTCTGCATGTTTCCCAGGCGAGCAATTGGCAGCATGTTCAGAACCATGTTTCTGTGAATAACTCCTGAACCGTAAGTCCTAGACGCTCGCTCTTGGCTGCATTCGATTCAGCTCGTGGCAGCCAGTCTAAAAAACACTATCTTGGACTTCTCTGCATGTTTCCCAGGCGAGAAATTGGCAGCATGTTCAAAACCATGTTTCTGTGAATAACTCCTGAACCGTAAGTCCTAGACGCTCGATCTTGGCGGCATTCGTCTCAGCGCCTGGCAATTAGTATAGGAGCACTGTGTTTGACTTCTCTGGATGTTTCCCAGGCGAGTTATTGACAAGTAAATCCTAGACGCTCGATCTTGGTTATTTTCGCTTTCGCGGCTGGCAGTAAAAGAACCATGTTTCTGTGAATAACTCCTGAACCGTAAGTCCTAGACGCTCGCTCTTGGCTGCATTCGATTCAGCTCGTGGCAGCCAGTCTAAAAAACACTATCTTGGACTTCTCTGCATGTTTCCCAGGCGAGAAATTGGCAGCATGTTCAGAACCATGTTTCTGTGAATAACTCCTGAACCGTAAGTCCTAGACGCTCGATCTTGGCGGCATTCGTCTCAGCGCCTGGCAATTAGTATAGGAGCACTGTGTTTGACTTCTCTGGATGTTTCCCAGGCGAGTTATTGACAAGTAAATCCTAGACGCTCGATCTTGGTTATTTTCGCTTTCGCGGCTGGCAGTAAAAGAACCATGTTTCTGTGAATAACTCCTGAACCGTAAGTCCTAGACGCTCGCTCTTGGCTGCATTCGATTCAGCTCGTGGCAGCCAGTCTAAAAAACACTATCTTGGACTTCTCTGCATGTTTCCCAGGCGAGCAATTGGCAGCATGTTCAGAACCATGTTTCTGTGAATAACTCCTGAACCGTAAGTCCTAGACGCTCGCTCTTGGCTGCATTCGATTCAGCTCGTGGCAGCCAGTCTAAAAAACACTATCTTGGACTTCTCTGCATGTTTCCCAGACGAGCAATTGGCAGCATGTTCAGAACCATGTTTCTGTGAATAACTCCTGAACCGTAAGTCCTAGACGCTCGCTCTTGGCTGCATTCGATTCAGCTCGTGGCAGCCAGTCTAAAAAACACTATCTTGGACTTCTCTGCATGTTTCCCAGGCGAGAAATTGGCAGCATGTTCAGAACCATGTTTCTGTGAATAACTCCTGAACCGTAAGTCCTAGACGCTCGATCTTGGCGGCATTCGTCTCAGCGCCTGGCAATTAGTATAGGAGCACTGTGTTTGACTTCTCTGGATGTTTCCCAGGCGAGTTATTGACAAGTAAATCCTAGACGCTCGATCTTGGTTATTTTCGCTTTCGCGGCTGGCAGTAAAAGAACCATGTTTCTGTGAATAACTCCTGAACCGTAAGTCCTAGACGCTCGCTCTTGGCTGCATTCGATTCAGCTCGTGGCAGCCAGTCTAAAAAACACTATCTTGGACTTCTCTGCATGTTTCCCAGGCGAGAAATTGGCAGCATGTTCAGAACCATGTTTCTGTGAATAACTCCTGAACCGTAAGTCCTAGACGCTCGATCTTGGCGGCATTCGTCTCAGCGCCTGGCAATTAGTATAGGAGCACTGTGTTTGACTTCTCTGGATGTTTCCCAGGCGAGTTATTGACAAGTAAATCCTAGACGCTCGATCTTGGTTATTTTCGCTTTCGCGGCTGGCAGTAAAAGAACCATGTTTCTGTGAATAACTCCTGAACCGTAAGTCCTAGACGCTCGCTCTTGGCTGCATTCGATTCAGCTCGTGGCAGCCAGTCTAAAAAACACTATCTTGGACTTCTCTGCATGTTTCCCAGGCGAGCAATTGGCAGCATGTTCAGAACCATGTTTCTGTGAATAACTCCTGAACCGTAAGTCCTAGACGCTCGCTCTTGGCTGCATTCGATTCAGCTCGTGGCAGCCAGTCTAAAAAACACTATCTTGGACTTCTCTGCATGTTCCTAAGGCAAATGTTTCTAAAGCTAATTCTTGAACCGTAAGTCCTAGACGCTCGATCTTGGCGGCATTCGTCTCAGCGCCACGCAATTAGTATAGGAGCACTGTGTTTGACTTCTCTGGATGTTTCCCAGGCGAGTTATTGACAAGTAAATCCTAGACGCTCGATCTTGGTTATTTTCGCTTTCGCGGCTGGCAGTAAAAGAACCATGTTTCTGTGAATAACTCCTGAACCGTAAGTCCTAGACGCTCGCTCTTGGCTGCATTCGATTCAGCTCGTGGCAGCCAGTCTAAAAAACACTATCTTGGACTTCTCTGCTTGTTTCCCAGGCGAGCAATTGGCAGCATTTTCAGAACCATGTTTCTGTGAATAACTCCTGAACCGTAAGTCCTAGACGCTCGCTCTTGGCTGCATTCGATTCAGCTCGTGGCAGCCAGTCTAAAAAACACTATCTTGGACTTCTCTGCATGTTTCCCAGGCGAGCAATTGTCAGCATGTTCAGAACCATGTTTCTGTGAATAACTCCTGAACCGTAAGTCCTAGACGCTCGCTCTTGGCTGCATTCGATTCAGCTCGTGGCAGCCAGTCTAAAAAACACTATCTTGGACTTCTCTGCATGTTTCCCAGGCGAGCAATTGGCAGCATGTTCAGAACCATGTTTCTGTGAATAACTCCTGAACCGTAAGTCCTAGACGCTCGCTCTTGGCTGCATTCGATTCAGCTCGTGGCAGCCAGTCTAAAAAACACTATCTTGGACTTCTCTGCATGTTTCCCAGGCGAGCAATTGGCAGCATGTTCAGAACCATGTTTCTGTGAATAACTCCTGAACCGTAAGTCCTAGACGCTCGCTCTTGGCTGCATTCGATTCAGCTCGTGGCAGCCAGTCTAAAAAACACTATCTTGGACTTCTCTGCATGTTTCCCAGGCGAGCAATTGGCAGCATGTTCAGAACCATGTTTCTGTGAATAACTCCTGAACCGTAAGTCCTAGACGCTCGCTCTTGGCTGCATTCGATTCAGCTCGTGGCAGCCAGTCTAAAAAACACTATCTTGGACTTCTCTGCATGTTCCTAAGGCAAATGTTTCTAAAGCTAATTCTTGAACCGTAAGTCCTAGACGCTCGATCTTGGCGGCATTCGTCTCAGCGCCAGGCAATTAGTATAGGAGCACTGTGTTTGACTTCTCTGGATGTTTCCCAGGCGAGTTATTGACAAGTAAATCCTAGACGCTCGATCTTGGTTATTTTCGCTTTCGCGGCTGGCAGTAAAAGAACCATGTTTCTGTGAATAACTCCTGAACCGTAAGTCCTAGACGCTCGCTCTTGGCTGCATTCGATTCAGCTCGTGGCAGCCAGTCTAAAAAACACTATCTTGGACTTCTCTGCATGTTTCCCAGGCGAGCAATTGGCAGCATGTTCAGAACCATGTTTCTGTGAATAACTCCTGAACCGTAAGTCCTAGACGCTCGCTCTTGGCTGCATTCGATTCAGCTCGTGGCAGCCAGTCTAAAAAACACTATCTTGGACTTCTCTGCATGTTCCTAAGGCAAATGTTTCTAAAGCTAATTCTTGAACCGTAAGTCCTAGACGCTCGATCTTGGCGGCATTCGTCTCAGCGCCAGGCAATTAGTATAGGAGCACTGTGTTTGACTTCTCTGGATGTTTCCCAGGCGAGTTATTGACAAGTAAATCCTAGACGCTCGATCTTGGTTATTTTCGCTTTCGCGGCTGGCAGTAAAAGAACCATGTTTCTGTGAATAACTCCTGAACCGTAAGTCCTAGACGCTCGCTCTTGGCTGCATTCGATTCAGCTCGTGGCAGCCAGTCTAAAAAACACTATCTTGGACTTCTCTGCTTGTTTCCCAGGCGAGCAATTGGCAGCATGTTCAGAACCATGTTTCTGTGAATAACTCCTGAACCGTAAGTCCTAGACGCTCGCTCTTGGCTGCATTCGATTCAGCTCGTGGCAGCCAGTCTAAAAAACACTATCTTGGACTTCTCTGCATGTTTCCCAGGCGAGCAATTGGCAGCATGTTCAGAACCATGTTTCTGTGAATAACTCCTGAACCGTAAGTCCTAGACGCTCGCTCTTGGCTGCATTCGATTCAGCTCGTGGCAGCCAGTCTAAAAAACACTATCTTGGACTTCTCTGCATGTTTCCCAGGCGAGCAATTGGCAGCATGTTCAGAACCATGTTTCTGTGAATAACTCCTGAACCGTAAGTCCTAGACGCTCGCTCTTGGCTGCATTCGATTCAGCTCGTGGCAGCCAGTCTAAAAAACACTATCTTGGACTTCTCTGCATGTTCCTAAGGCAAATGTTTCTAAAGCTAATTCTTGAACCGTAAGTCCTAGACGCTCGATCTTGGCGGCATTCGTCTCAGCGCCACGCAATTAGTATAGGAGCACTGTGTTTGACTTCTCTGGATGTTTCCCAGGCGAGTTATTGACAAGTAAATCCTAGACGCTCGATCTTGGTTATTTTCGCTTTCGCGGCTGGCAGTAAAAGAACCATGTTTCTGTGAATAACTCCTGAACCGTAAGTCCTAGACGCTCGCTCTTGGCTGCATTCGATTCAGCTCGTGGCAGCCAGTCTAAAAAACACTATCTTGGACGTCTCTGCATGTTTCCCAGGCGAGCAATTGGCAGCATGTTCAGAACCATGTTTCTGTGAATAACTCCTGAACCGTAAGTCCTAGACGCTCGCTCTTGGCTGCATTCGATTCAGCTCGTGGCAGCCAGTCTAAAAAACACTATCTTGGACTTCTCTGCATGTTTCCCAGGCGAGCAATTGGCAGCATGTTCAGAACCATGTTTCTGTGAATAACTCCTGAACCGTAAGTCCTAGACGCTCGCTCTTGGCTGCATTCGATTCAGCTCGTGGCAGCCAGTCTAAAAAACACTATCTTGGACTTCTCTGCATGTTCCTAAGGCAAATGTTTCTAAAGCTAATTCTTGAACCGTAAGTCCTAGACGCTCGATCTTGGCGGCATTCGTCTCAGCGCCACGCAATTAGTATAGGAGCACTGTGTTTGACTTCTCTGGATGTTTCCCAGGCGAGTTATTGACAAGTAAATCCTAGACGCTCGATCTTGGTTATTTTCGCTTTCGCGGCTGGCAGTAAAAGAACCATGTTTCTGTGAATAACTCCTGAACCGTAAGTCCTAGACGCTCGCTCTTGGCTGCATTCGATTCAGCTCGTGGCAGCCAGTCTAAAAAACACTATCTTGGACTTCTCTGCTTGTTTCCCAGGCGAGCAATTGGCAGCATTTTCAGAACCATGTTTCTGTGAATAACTCCTGAACCGTAAGTCCTAGACGCTCGCTCTTGGCTGCATTCGATTCAGCTCGTGGCAGCCAGTCTAAAAAACACTATCTTGGACTTCTCTGCATGTTTCCCAGGCGAGCAATTGTCAGCATGTTCAGAACCATGTTTCTGTGAATAACTCCTGAACCGTAAGTCCTAGACGCTCGCTCTTGGCTGCATTCGATTCAGCTCGTGGCAGCCAGTCTAAAAAACACTATCTTGGACTTCTCTGCATGTTTCCCAGGCGAGCAATTGGCAGCATGTTCAGAACCATGTTTCTGTGAATAACTCCTGAACCGTAAGTCCTAGACGCTCGCTCTTGGCTGCATTCGATTCAGCTCGTGGCAGCCAGTCTAAAAAACACTATCTTGGACTTCTCTGCATGTTTCCCAGGCGAGAAATTGGCAGCATGTTCAGAACCATGTTTCTGTGAATAACTCCTGAACCGTAAGTCCTAGACGCTCGCTCTTGGCTGCATTCGATTCAGCTCGTGGCAGCCAGTCTAAAAAACACTATCTTGGACTTCTCTGCATGTTTCCCAGGCGAGCAATTGGCAGCATGTTCAGAACCATGTTTCTGTGAATAACTCCTGAACCGTAAGTCCTAGACGCTCGCTCTTGGCTGCATTCGATTCAGCTCGTGGCAGCCAGTCTAAAAAACACTATCTTGGACTTCTCTGCATGTTTCCCAGGCGAGAAATTGGCAGCATGTTCAAAACCATGTTTCTGTGAATAACTCCTGAACCGTAAGTCCTAGACGCTCGATCTTGGCGGCATTCGTCTCAGCGCCTGGCAATTAGTATAGGAGCACTGTGTTTGACTTCTCTGGATGTTTCCCAGGCGAGTTATTGACAAGTAAATCCTAGACGCTCGATCTTGGTTATTTTCGCTTTCGCGGCTGGCAGTAAAAGAACCCATGTTTCTGTGAATAACTCCTGAACCGTAAGTCCTAGACGCTCGCTCTTGGCTGCATTCGATTCAGCTCGTGGCAGCCAGTCTAAAAAACACTATCTTGGACTTCTCTGCATGTTTCCCAGGCGAGAAATTGGCAGCATGTTCAGAACCATGTTTCTGTGAATAACTCCTGAACCGTAAGTCCTAGACGCTCGATCTTGGCGGCATTCGTCTCAGCGCCTGGCAATTAGTATAGGAGCACTGTGTTTGACTTCTCTGGATGTTTCCCAGGCGAGTTATTGACAAGTAAATCCTAGACGCTCGATCTTGGTTATTTTCGCTTTCGCGGCTGGCAGTAAAAGAACCATGTTTCTGTGAATAACTCCTGAACCGTAAGTCCTAGACGCTCGCTCTTGGCTGCATTCGATTCAGCTCGTGGCAGCCAGTCTAAAAAACACTATCTTGGACTTCTCTGCATGTTTCCCAGGCGAGCAATTGGCAGCATGTTCAGAACCATGTTTCTGTGAATAACTCCTGAACCGTAAGTCCTAAACGCTCGCTCTTGGCTGCATTCGATTCAGCTCGTGGCAGCCAGTCTAAAAAAACACTATCTTGGACTTCTCTGCATGTTTCCCAGACGAGCAATTGGCAGCATGTTCAGAACCATGTTTCTGTGAATAACTCCTGAACCGTAAGTCCTAGACGCTCGCTCTTGGCTGCATTCGATTCAGCTCGTGGCAGCCAGTCTAAAAAACACTATCTTGGACTTCTCTGCATGTTTCCCAGGCGAGCAATTGGCAGCATGTTCAGAACCATGTTTCTGTGAATAACTCCTGAACCGTAAGTCCTAGACGCTCGCTCTTGGCTGCATTCGATTCAGCTCGTGGCAGCCAGTCTAAAAAACACTATCTTGGACTTCTCTGCATGTTTCCCAGGCGAGCAATTGGCAGCATGTTCAGAACCATGTTTCTGTGAATAACTCCTGAACCGTAAGTCCTAGACGCTCGCTCTTGGCTGCATTCGATTCAGCTCGTGGCAGCCAGTCTAAAAAACACTATCTTGGACTTCTCTGCATGTTCCTAAGGCAAATGTTTCTAAAGCTAATTCTTGAACCGTAAGTCCTAGACGCTCGATCTTGGCGGCATTCGTCTCAGCGCCACGCAATTAGTATAGGAGCACTGTGTTTGACTTCTCTGGATGTTTCCCAGGCGAGTTATTGACAAGTAAATCCTAGACGCTCGATCTTGGTTATTTTCGCTTTCGCGGCTGGCAGTAAAAGAACCATGTTTCTGTGAATAACTCCTGAACCGTAAGTCCTAGACGCTCGCTCTTGGCTGCATTCGATTCAGCTCGTGGCAGCCAGTCTAAAAAACACTATCTTGGACTTCTCTGCTTGTTTCCCAGGCGAGCAATTGGCAGCATTTTCAGAACCATGTTTCTGTGAATAACTCCTGAACCGTAAGTCCTAGACGCTCGCTCTTGGCTGCATTCGATTCAGCTCGTGGCAGCCAGTCTAAAAAACACTATCTTGGACTTCTCTGCATGTTTCCCAGGCGAGCAATTGTCAGCATGTTCAGAACCATGTTTCTGTGAATAACTCCTGAACCGTAAGTCCTAGACGCTCGCTCTTGGCTGCATTCGATTCAGCTCGTGGCAGCCAGTCTAAAAAACACTATCTTGGACTTCTCTGCATGTTTCCCAGGCGAGCAATTGTCAGCATGTTCAGAACCATGTTTCTGTGAATAACTCCTGAACCGTAAGTCCTAGACGCTCGCTCTTGGCTGCATTCGATTCAGCTCGTGGCAGCCAGTCTAAAAAACACTATCTTGGACTTCTCTGCATGTTTCCCAGGCGAGCAATTGGCAGCATGTTCAGAACCATGTTTCTGTGAATAACTCCTGAACCGTAAGTCCTAGACGCTCGCTCTTGGCTGCATTCGATTCAGCTCGTGGCAGCCAGTCTAAAAAACACTATCTTGGACTTCTCTGCATGTTTCCCAGGCGAGCAATTGGCAGCATGTTCAGAACCATGTTTCTGTGAATAACTCCTGAACCGTAAGTCCTAGACGCTCGCTCTTGGCTGCATTCGATTCAGCTCGTGGCAGCCAGTCTAAAAAACACTATCTTGGACTTCTCTGCATGTTTCCCAGGCGAGCAATTGGCAGCATGTTCAGAACCATGTTTCTGTGAATAACTCCTGAACCGTAAGTCCTAGACGCTCGCTCTTGGCTGCATTCGATTCAGCTCGTGGCAGCCAGTCTAAAAAACACTATCTTGGACTTCTCTGCATGTTTCCCAGGCGAGCAATTGGCAGCATGTTCAGAACCATGTTTCTGTGAATAACTCCTGAACCGTAAGTCCTAGACGCTCGCTCTTGGCTGCATTCGATTCAGCTCGTGGCAGCCAGTCTAAAAAACACTATCTTGGACTTCTCTGCATGTTTCCCAGGCGAGCAATTGGCAGCATGTTCAGAACCATGTTTCTGTGAATAACTCCTGAACCGTAAGTCCTAGACGCTCGCTCTTGGCTGCATTCGATTCAGCTCGTGGCAGCCAGTCTAAAAAACACTATCTTGGACTTCTCTGCATGTTCCTAAGGCAAATGTTTCTAAAGCTAATTCTTGAACCGTAAGTCCTAGACGCTCGATCTTGGCGGCATTCGTCTCAGCGCCACGCAATTAGTATAGGAGCACTGTGTTTGACTTCTCTGGATGTTTCCCAGGCGAGTTATTGACAAGTAAATCCTAGACGCTCGATCTTGGTTATTTTCGCTTTCGCGGCTGGCAGTAAAAGAACCATGTTTCTGTGAATAACTCCTGAACCGTAAGTCCTAGACGCTCGCTCTTGGCTGCATTCGATTCAGCTCGTGGCAGCCAGTCTAAAAAACACTATCTTGGACTTCTCTGCTTGTTTCCCAGGCGAGCAATTGGCAGCATTTTCAGAACCATGTTTCTGTGAATAACTCCTGAACCGTAAGTCCTAGACGCTCGCTCTTGGCTGCATTCGATTCAGCTCGTGGCAGCCAGTCTAAAAAACACTATCTTGGACTTCTCTGCATGTTTCCCAGGCGAGCAATTGTCAGCATGTTCAGAACCATGTTTCTGTGAATAACTCCTGAACCGTAAGTCCTAGACGCTCGCTCTTGGCTGCATTCGATTCAGCTCGTGGCAGCCAGTCTAAAAAACACTATCTTGGACTTTCTGCATGTTTCCCAGGCGAGCAATTGGCAGCATGTTCAGAACCATGTTTCTGTGAATAACTCCTGAACCGTAAGTCCTAGACGCTCGCTCTTGGCTGCATTCGATTCAGCTCGTGGCAGCCAGTCTAAAAAACACTATCTTGGACTTCTCTGCATGTTTCCCAGGCGAGAAATTGGCAGCATGTTCAGAACCATGTTTCTGTGAATAACTCCTGAACCGTAAGTCCTAGACGCTCGCTCTTGGCTGCATTCGATTCAGCTCGTGGCAGCCAGTCTAAAAAACACTATCTTGGACTTCTCTGCATGTTTCCCAGGCGAGCAATTGGCAGCATGTTCAGAACCATGTTTCTGTGAATAACTCCTGAACCGTAAGTCCTAGACGCTCGCTCTTGGCTGCATTCGATTCAGCTCGTGGCAGCCAGTCTAAAAAACACTATCTTGGACTTCTCTGCATGTTTCCCAGGCGAGAAATTGGCAGCATGTTCAAAACCATGTTTCTGTGAATAACTCCTGAACCGTAAGTCCTAGACGCTCGATCTTGGCGGCATTCGTCTCAGCGCCTGGCAATTAGTATAGGAGCACTGTGTTTGACTTCTCTGGATGTTTCCCAGGCGAGTTATTGACAAGTAAATCCTAGACGCTCGATCTTGGTTATTTTCGCTTTCGCGGCTGGCAGTAAAAGAACCATGTTTCTGTGAATAACTCCTGAACCGTAAGTCCTAGACGCTCGCTCTTGGCTGCATTCGATTCAGCTCGTGGCAGCCAGTCTAAAAAACACTATCTTGGACTTCTCTGCATGTTTCCCAGGCGAGAAATTGGCAGCATGTTCAGAACCATGTTTCTGTGAATAACTCCTGAACCGTAAGTCCTAGACGCTCGATCTTGGCGGCATTCGTCTCAGCGCCTGGCAATTAGTATAGGAGCACTGTGTTTGACTTCTCTGGATGTTTCCCAGGCGAGTTATTGACAAGTAAATCCTAGACGCTCGATCTTGGTTATTTTCGCTTTCGCGGCTGGCAGTAAAAGAACCATGTTTCTGTGAATAACTCCTGAACCGTAAGTCCTAGACGCTCGCTCTTGGCTGCATTCGATTCAGCTCGTGGCAGCCAGTCTAAAAAACACTATCTTGGACTTCTCTGCATGTTTCCCAGGCGAGCAATTGGCAGCATGTTCAGAACCATGTTTCTGTGAATAACTCCTGAACCGTAAGTCCTAGACGCTCGCTCTTGGCTGCATTCGATTCAGCTCGTGGCAGCCAGTCTAAAAAACACTATCTTGGACTTCTCTGCATGTTTCCCAGACGAGCAATTGGCAGCATGTTCAGAACCATGTTTCTGTGAATAACTCCTGAACCGTAAGTCTTAGACGCTCGCTCTTGGCTGCATTCGATTCAGCTCGTGGCAGCCAGTCTAAAAAACACTATCTTGGACTTCTCTGCATGTTTCCCAGGCGAGCAATTGGCAGCATGTTCAGAACCATGTTTCTGTGAATAACTCCTGAACCGTAAGTCCTAGACGCTCGCTCTTGGCTGCATTCGATTCAGCTCGTGGCAGCCAGTCTAAAAAACACTATCTTGGACTTCTCTGCATGTTTCCCAGGCGAGCAATTGGCAGCATGTTCAGAACCATGTTTCTGTGAATAACTCCTGAACCGTAAGTCCTAGACGCTCGCTCTTGGCTGCATTCGATTCAGCTCGTGGCAGCCAGTCTAAAAAACACTATCTTGGACTTCTCTGCATGTTCCTAAGGCAAATGTTTCTAAAGCTAATTCTTGAACCGTAAGTCCTAGACGCTCGATCTTGGCGGCATTCGTCTCAGCGCCACGCAATTAGTATAGGAGCACTGTGTTTGACTTCTCTGGATGTTTCCCAGGCGAGTTATTGACAAGTAAATCCTAGACGCTCGATCTTGGTTATTTTCGCTTTCGCGGCTGGCAGTAAAAGAACCATGTTTCTGTGAATAACTCCTGAACCGTAAGTCCTAGACGCTCGCTCTTGGCTGCATTCGATTCAGCTCGTGGCAGCCAGTCTAAAAAACACTATCTTGGACTTCTCTGCTTGTTTCCCAGGCGAGCAATTGGCAGCATTTTCAGAACCATGTTTCTGTGAATAACTCCTGAACCGTAAGTCCTAGACGCTCGCTCTTGGCTGCATTCGATTCAGCTCGTGGCAGCCAGTCTAAAAAACACTATCTTGGACTTCTCTGCATGTTTCCCAGGCGAGCAATTGTCAGCATGTTCAGAACCATGTTTCTGTGAATAACTCCTGAACCGTAAGTCCTAGACGCTCGCTCTTGGCTGCATTCGATTCAGCTCGTGGCAGCCAGTCTAAAAAACACTATCTTGGACTTCTCTGCATGTTTCCCAGGCGAGCAATTGGCAGCATGTTCAGAACCATGTTTCTGTGAATAACTCCTGAACCGTAAGTCCTAGACGCTCGCTCTTGGCTGCATTCGATTCAGCTCGTGGCAGCCAGTCTAAAAAACACTATCTTGGACTTCTCTGCATGTTTCCCAGGCGAGCAATTGTCAGCATGTTCAGAACCATGTTTCTGTGAATAACTCCTGAACCGTAAGTCCTAGACGCTCGCTCTTGGCTGCATTCGATTCAGCTCGTGGCAGCCAGTCTAAAAAACACTATCTTGGACTTCTCTGCATGTTTCCCAGGCGAGCAATTGGCAGCATGTTCAGAACCATGTTTCTGTGAATAACTCCTGAACCGTAAGTCCTAGACGCTCGCTCTTGGCTGCATTCGATTCAGCTCGTGGCAGCCAGTCTAAAAAACACTATCTTGGACTTCTCTGCATGTTCCTAAGGCAAATGTTTCTAAAGCTAATTCTTGAACCGTAAGTCCTAGACGCTCGATCTTGGCGGCATTCGTCTCAGCGCCAGGCAATTAGTATAGGAGCACTGTGTTTGACTTCTCTGGATGTTTCCCAGGCGAGTTATTGAAAAGTAAATCCTAGACGCTCGATCTTGGTTATTTTCGCTTTCGCGGCTGGCAGTAAAAGAACCATGTTTCTGTGAATAACTCCTGAACCGTAAGTCCTAGACGCTCGCTCTTGGCTGCATTCGATTCAGCTCGTGGCAGCCAGTCTAAAAAACACTATCTTGGACTTCTCTGCATGTTTCCCAGGCGAGCAATTGGCAGCATGTTCAGAACCATGTTTCTGTGAATAACTCCTGAACCGTAAGTCCTAGACGCTCGCTCTTGGCTGCATTCGATTCAGCTCGTGGCAGCCAGTCTAAAAAACACTATCTTGGACTTCTCTGCATGTTCCTAAGGCAAATGTTTCTAAAGCTAATTCTTGAACCGTAAGTCCTAGACGCTCGATCTTGGCGGCATTCGTCTCAGCGCCAGGCAATTAGTATAGGAGCACTGTGTTTGACTTCTCTGGATGTTTCCCAGGCGAGCAATTGTCAGCATGTTCAGAACCATGTTTCTGTGAATAACTCCTGAACCGTAAGTCCTAGACGCTCGCTCTTGGCTGCATTCGATTCAGCTCGTGGCAGCCAGTCTAAAAAACACTATCTTGGACTTCTCTGCATGTTTCCCAGGCGAGCAATTGGCAGCATGTTCAGAACCATGTTTCTGTGAATAACTCCTGAACCGTAAGTCCTAGACGCTCGCTCTTGGCTGCATTCGATTCAGCTCGTGGCAGCCAGTCTAAAAAACACTATCTTGGACTTCTCTGCATGTTCCTAAGGCAAATGTTTCTAAAGCTAATTCTTGAACCGTAAGTCCTAGACGCTCGATCTTGGCGGCATTCGTCTCAGCGCCAGGCAATTAGTATAGGAGCACTGTGTTTGACTTCTCTGGATGTTTCCCAGGCGAGCAATTGTCAGCATGTTCAGAACCATGTTTCTGTGAATAACTCCTGAACCGTAAGTCCTAGACGCTCGCTCTTGGCTGCATTCGATTCAGCTCGTGGCAGCCAGTCTAAAAAACACTATCTTGGACTTCTCTGCATGTTTCCCAGGCGAGCAATTGGCAGCATGTTCAGAACCATGTTTCTGTGAATAACTCCTGAACCGTAAGTCCTAGACGCTCGCTCTTGGCTGCATTCGATTCAGCTCGTGGCAGCCAGTCTAAAAAACACTATCTTGGACTTCTCTGCATGTTTCCCAGGCGAGCAATTGGCAGCATGTTCAGAACCATGTTTCTGTGAATAACTCCTGAACCGTAAGTCCTAGACGCTCGCTCTTGGCTGCATTCGATTCAGCTCGTGGCAGCCAGTCTAAAAAACACTATCTTGGACTTCTCTGCATGTTTCCCAGGCGAGCAATTGGCAGCATGTTCAGAACCATGTTTCTGTGAATAACTCCTGAACCGTAAGTCCTAGACGCTCGCTCTTGGCTGCATTCGATTCAGCTCGTGGCAGCCAGTCTAAAAAACACTATCTTGGACTTCTCTGCATGTTCCTAAGGCAAATGTTTCTAAAGCTAATTCTTGAACCGTAAGTCCTAGACGCTCGATCTTGGCGGCATTCGTCTCAGCGCCAGGCAATTAGTATAGGAGCACTGTGTTTGACTTCTCTGGATGTTTCCCAGGCGAGTTATTGACAAGTAAATCCTAGACGCTCGATCTTGGTTATTTTCGCTTTCGCGGCTGGCAGTAAAAGAACCATGTTTCTGTGAATAACTCCTGAACCGTAAGTCCTAGACGCTCGCTCTTGGCTGCATTCGATTCAGCTCGTGGCAGCCAGTCTAAAAAACACTATCTTGGACTTCTCTGCATGTTCCTAAGGCAAATGTTTCTAAAGCTAATTCTTGAACCGTAAGTCCTAGACGCTCGATCTTGGCGGCATTCGTCTCAGCGCCAGGCAATTAGTATAGGAGCACTGTGTTTGACTTCTCTGGATGTTTCCCAGGCGAGTTATTGACAAGTAAATCCTAGACGCTCGATCTTGGTTATTTTCGCTTTCGCGGCTGGCAGTAAAAGAACCATGTTTCTGTGAATAACTCCTGAACCGTAAGTCCTAGACGCTCGCTCTTGGCTGCATTCGATTCAGCTCGTGGCAGCCAGTCTAAAAAACACTATCTTGGACTTCTCTGCTTGTTTCCCAGGCGAGCAATTGGCAGCATGTTCAGAACCATGTTTCTGTGAATAACTCCTGAACCGTAAGTCCTAGACGCTCGCTCTTGGCTGCATTCGATTCAGCTCGTGGCAGCCAGTCTAAAAAACACTATCTTGGACTTCTCTGCATGTTTCCCAGGCGAGCAATTGGCAGCATGTTCAGAACCATGTTTCTGTGAATAACTCCTGAACCGTAAGTCCTAGACGCTCGCTCTTGGCTGCATTCGATTCAGCTCGTGGCAGCCAGTCTAAAAAACACTATCTTGGACTTCTCTGCATGTTTCCCAGGCGAGCAATTGGCAGCATGTTCAGAACCATGTTTCTGTGAATAACTCCTGAACCGTAAGTCCTAGACGCTCGCTCTTGGCTGCATTCGATTCAGCTCGTGGCAGCCAGTCTAAAAAACACTATCTTGGACTTCTCTGCATGTTCCTAAGGCAAATGTTTCTAAAGCTAATTCTTGAACCGTAAGTCCTAGACGCTCGATCTTGGCGGCATTCGTCTCAGCGCCAGGCAATTAGTATAGGAGCACTGTGTTTGACTTCTCTGGATGTTTCCCAGGCGAGTTATTGACAAGTAAATCCTAGACGCTCGATCTTGGTTATTTTCGCTTTCGCGGCTGGCAGTAAAAGAACCATGTTTCTGTGAATAACTCCTGAACCGTAAGTCCTAGACGCTCGCTCTTGGCTGCATTCGATTCAGCTCGTGGCAGCCAGTCTAAAAAACACTATCTTGGACTTCTCTGCATGTTCCTAAGGCAAATGTTTCTAAAGCTAATTCTTGAACCGTAAGTCCTAGACGCTCGATCTTGGCGGCATTCGTCTCAGCGCCAGGCAATTAGTATAGGAGCACTGTGTTTGACTTCTCTGGATGTTTCCCAGGCGAGTTATTGACAAGTAAATCCTAGACGCTCGATCTTGGTTATTTTCGCTTTCGCGGCTGGCAGTAAAAGAACCATGTTTCTGTGAATAACTCCTGAACCGTAAGTCCTAGACGCTCGCTCTTGGCTGCATTCGATTCAGCTCGTGGCAGCCAGTCTAAAAAACACTATCTTGGACTTCTCTGCTTGTTTCCCAGGCGAGCAATTGGCAGCATGTTCAGAACCATGTTTCTGTGAATAACTCCTGAACCGTAAGTCCTAGACGCTCGCTCTTGGCTGCATTCGATTCAGCTCGTGGCAGCCAGTCTAAAAAACACTATCTTGGACTTCTCTGCATGTTTCCCAGGCGAGCAATTGGCAGCATGTTCAGAACCATGTTTCTGTGAATAACTCCTGAACCGTAAGTCCTAGACGCTCGCTCTTGGCTGCATTCGATTCAGCTCGTGGCAGCCAGTCTAAAAAACACTATCTTGGACTTCTCTGCATGTTCCTAAGGCAAATGTTTCTAAAGCTAATTCTTGAACCGTAAGTCCTAGACGCTCGATCTTGGCGGCATTCGTCTCAGCGCCACGCAATTAGTATAGGAGCACTGTGTTTGACTTCTCTGGATGTTTCCCAGGCGAGTTATTGACAAGTAAATCCTAGACGCTCGATCTTGGTTATTTTCGCTTTCGCGGCTGGCAGTAAAAGAACCATGTTTCTGTGAATAACTCCTGAACCGTAAGTCCTAGACGCTCGCTCTTGGCTGCATTCGATTCAGCTCGTGGCAGCCAGTCTAAAAAACACTATCTTGGACTTCTCTGCATGTTTCCCAGGCGAGCAATTGGCAGCATGTTCAGAACCATGTTTCTGTGAATAACTCCTGAACCGTAAGTCCTAGACGCTCGCTCTTGGCTGCATTCGATTCAGCTCGTGGCAGCCAGTCTAAAAAACACTATCTTGGACTTCTCTGCATGTTTCCCAGGCGAGCAATTGGCAGCATGTTCAGAACCATGTTTCTGTGAATAACTCCTGAACCGTAAGTCCTAGACGCTCGCTCTTGGCTGCATTCGATTCAGCTCGTGGCAGCCAGTCTAAAAAACACTATCTTGGACTTCTCTGCATGTTCCTAAGGCAAATGTTTCTAAAGCTAATTCTTGAACCGTAAGTCCTAGACGCTCGATCTTGGCGGCATTCGTCTCAGCGCCACGCAATTAGTATAGGAGCACTGTGTTTGACTTCTCTGGATGTTTCCCAGGCGAGTTATTGACAAGTAAATCCTAGACGCTCGATCTTGGTTATTTTCGCTTTCGCGGCTGGCAGTAAAAGAACCATGTTTCTGTGAATAACTCCTGAACCGTAAGTCCTAGACGCTCGCTCTTGGCTGCATTCGATTCAGCTCGTGGCAGCCAGTCTAAAAAACACTATCTTGGACTTCTCTGCTTGTTTCCCAGGCGAGCAATTGGCAGCATTTTCAGAACCATGTTTCTGTGAATAACTCCTGAACCGTAAGTCCTAGACGCTCGCTCTTGGCTGCATTCGATTCAGCTCGTGGCAGCCAGTCTAAAAAACACTATCTTGGACTTCTCTGCATGTTTCCCAGGCGAGCAATTGTCAGCATGTTCAGAACCATGTTTCTGTGAATAACTCCTGAACCGTAAGTCCTAGACGCTCGCTCTTGGCTGCATTCGATTCAGCTCGTGGCAGCCAGTCTAAAAAACACTATCTTGGACTTCTCTGCATGTTTCCCAGGCGAGCAATTGGCAGCATGTTCAGAACCATGTTTCTGTGAATAACTCCTGAACCGTAAGTCCTAGACGCTCGCTCTTGGCTGCATTCGATTCAGCTCGTGGCAGCCAGTCTAAAAAACACTATCTTGGACTTCTCTGCATGTTTCCCAGGCGAGCAATTGGCAGCATGTTCAGAACCATGTTTCTGTGAATAACTCCTGAACCGTAAGTCCTAGACGCTCGCTCTTGGCTGCATTCGATTCAGCTCGTGGCAGCCAGTCTAAAAAACACTATCTTGGACTTCTCTGCATGTTCCTAAGGCAAATGTTTCTAAAGCTAATTCTTGAACCGTAAGTCCTAGACGCTCGATCTTGGCGGCATTCGTCTCAGCGCCAGGCAATTAGTATAGGAGCACTGTGTTTGACTTCTCTGGATGTTTCCCAGGCGAGTTATTGACAAGTAAATCCTAGACGCTCGATCTTGGTTATTTTCGCTTTCGCGGCTGGCAGTAAAAGAACCATGTTTCTGTGAATAACTCCTGAACCGTAAGTCCTAGACGCCCGCTCTTGGCTGCATTCGATTCAGCTCGTGGCAGCCAGTCTAAAAAACACTATCTTGGACTTCTCTGCATGTTTCCCAGGCGAGCAATTGGCAGCATGTTCAGAACCATGTTTCTGTGAATAACTCCTGAACCGTAAGTCCTAGACGCTCGCTCTTGGCTGCATTCGATTCAGCTCGTGGCAGCCAGTCTAAAAAACACTATCTTGGACTTCTCTGCATGTTCCTAAGGCAAATGTTTCTAAAGCTAATTCTTGAACCGTAAGTCCTAGACGCTCGATCTTGGCGGCATTCGTCTCAGCGCCAGGCAATTAGTATAGGAGCACTGTGTTTGACTTCTCTGGATGTTTCCCAGGCGAGTTATTGACAAGTAAATCCTAGACGCTCGATCTTGGTTATTTTCGCTTTCGCGGCTGGCAGTAAAAGAACCATGTTTCTGTGAATAACTCCTGAACCGTAAGTCCTAGACGCTCGCTCTTGGCTGCATTCGATTCAGCTCGTGGCAGCCAGTCTAAAAAACACTATCTTGGACTTCTCTGCTTGTTTCCCAGGCGAGCAATTGGCAGCATGTTCAGAACCATGTTTCTGTGAATAACTCCTGAACCGTAAGTCCTAGACGCTCGCTCTTGGCTGCATTCGATTCAGCTCGTGGCAGCCAGTCTAAAAAACACTATCTTGGACTTCTCTGCATGTTTCCCAGGCGAGCAATTGGCAGCATGTTCAGAACCATGTTTCTGTGAATAACTCCTGAACCGTAAGTCCTAGACGCTCGCTCTTGGCTGCATTCGATTCAGCTCGTGGCAGCCAGTCTAAAAAACACTATCTTGGACTTCTCTGCATGTTTCCCAGGCGAGCAATTGGCAGCATGTTCAGAACCATGTTTCTGTGAATAACTCCTGAACCGTAAGTCCTAGACGCTCGCTCTTGGCTGCATTCGATTCAGCTCGTGGCAGCCAGTCTAAAAAACACTATCTTGGACTTCTCTGCATGTTCCTAAGGCAAATGTTTCTAAAGCTAATTCTTGAACCGTAAGTCCTAGACGCTCGATCTTGGCGGCATTCGTCTCAGCGCCACGCAATTAGTATAGGAGCACTGTGTTTGACTTCTCTGGATGTTTCCCAGGCGAGTTATTGACAAGTAAATCCTAGACGCTCGATCTTGGTTATTTTCGCTTTCGCGGCTGGCAGTAAAAGAACCATGTTTCTGTGAATAACTCCTGAACCGTAAGTCCTAGACGCTCGCTCTTGGCTGCATTCGATTCAGCTCGTGGCAGCCAGTCTAAAAAACACTATCTTGGACTTCTCTGCATGTTTCCCAGGCGAGCAATTGGCAGCATGTTCAGAACCATGTTTCTGTGAATAACTCCTGAACCGTAAGTCCTAGACGCTCGCTCTTGGCTGCATTCGATTCAGCTCGTGGCAGCCAGTCTAAAAAACACTATCTTGGACTTCTCTGCATGTTTCCCAGGCGAGCAATTGGCAGCATGTTCAGAACCATGTTTCTGTGAATAACTCCTGAACCGTAAGTCCTAGACGCTCGCTCTTGGCTGCATTCGATTCAGCTCGTGGCAGCCAGTCTAAAAAACACTATCTTGGACTTCTCTGCATGTTCCTAAGGCAAATGTTTCTAAAGCTAATTCTTGAACCGTAAGTCCTAGACGCTCGATCTTGGCGGCATTCGTCTCAGCGCCACGCAATTAGTATAGGAGCACTGTGTTTGACTTCTCTGGATGTTTCCCAGGCGAGTTATTGACAAGTAAATCCTAGACGCTCGATCTTGGTTATTTTCGCTTTCGCGGCTGGCAGTAAAAGAACCATGTTTCTGTGAATAACTCCTGAACCGTAAGTCCTAGACGCTCGCTCTTGGCTGCATTCGATTCAGCTCGTGGCAGCCAGTCTAAAAAACACTATCTTGGACTTCTCTGCTTGTTTCCCAGGCGAGCAATTGGCAGCATTTTCAGAACCATGTTTCTGTGAATAACTCCTGAACCGTAAGTCCTAGACGCTCGCTCTTGGCTGCATTCGATTCAGCTCGTGGCAGCCAGTCTAAAAAACACTATCTTGGACTTCTCTGCATGTTTCCCAGGCGAGCAATTGTCAGCATGTTCAGAACCATGTTTCTGTGAATAACTCCTGAACCGTAAGTCCTAGACGCTCGCTCTTGGCTGCATTCGATTCAGCTCGTGGCAGCCAGTCTAAAAAACACTATCTTGGACTTCTCTGCATGTTTCCCAGGCGAGCAATTGGCAGCATGTTCAGAACCATGTTTCTGTGAATAACTCCTGAACCGTAAGTCCTAGACGCTCGCTCTTGGCTGCATTCGATTCAGCTCGTGGCAGCCAGTCTAAAAAACACTATCTTGGACTTCTCTGCATGTTTCCCAGGCGAGAAATTGGCAGCATGTTCAGAACCATGTTTCTGTGAATAACTCCTGAACCGTAAGTCCTAGACGCTCGCTCTTGGCTGCATTCGATTCAGCTCGTGGCAGCCAGTCTAAAAAACACTATCTTGGACTTCTCTGCATGTTTCCCAGGCGAGCAATTGGCAGCATGTTCAGAACCATGTTTCTGTGAATAACTCCTGAACCGTAAGTCCTAGACGCTCGCTCTTGGCTGCATTCGATTCAGCTCGTGGCAGCCAGTCTAAAAAACACTATCTTGGACTTCTCTGCATGTTTCCCAGGCGAGAAATTGGCAGCATGTTCAAAACCATGTTTCTGTGAATAACTCCTGAACCGTAAGTCCTAGACGCTCGATCTTGGCGGCATTCGTCTCAGCGCCTGGCAATTAGTATAGGAGCACTGTGTTTGACTTCTCTGGATGTTTCCCAGGCGAGTTATTGACAAGTAAATCCTAGACGCTCGATCTTGGTTATTTTCGCTTTCGCGGCTGGCAGTAAAAGAACCATGTTTCTGTGAATAACTCCTGAACCGTAAGTCCTAGACGCTCGCTCTTGGCTGCATTCGATTCAGCTCGTGGCAGCCAGTCTAAAAAACACTATCTTGGACTTCTCTGCATGTTTCCCAGGCGAGAAATTGGCAGCATGTTCAGAACCATGTTTCTGTGAATAACTCCTGAACCGTAAGTCCTAGACGCTCGATCTTGGCGGCATTCGTCTCAGCGCCTGGCAATTAGTATAGGAGCACTGTGTTTGACTTCTCTGGATGTTTCCCAGGCGAGTTATTGACAAGTAAATCCTAGACGCTCGATCTTGGTTATTTTCGCTTTCGCGGCTGGCAGTAAAAGAACCATGTTTCTGTGAATAACTCCTGAACCGTAAGTCCTAGACGCTCGCTCTTGGCTGCATTCGATTCAGCTCGTGGCAGCCAGTCTAAAAAACACTATCTTGGACTTCTCTGCATGTTTCCCAGGCGAGCAATTGGCAGCATGTTCAGAACCATGTTTCTGTGAATAACTCCTGAACCGTAAGTCCTAGACGCTCGCTCTTGGCTGCATTCGATTCAGCTCGTGGCAGCCAGTCTAAAAAACACTATCTTGGACTTCTCTGCATGTTTCCCAGACGAGCAATTGGCAGCATGTTCAGAACCATGTTTCTGTGAATAACTCCTGAACCGTAAGTCCTAGACGCTCGCTCTTGGCTGCATTCGATTCAGCTCGTGGCAGCCAGTCTAAAAAACACTATCTTGGACTTCTCTGCATGTTTCCCAGGCGAGAAATTGGCAGCATGTTCAGAACCATGTTTCTGTGAATAACTCCTGAACCGTAAGTCCTAGACGCTCGATCTTGGCGGCATTCGTCTCAGCGCCTGGCAATTAGTATAGGAGCACTGTGTTTGACTTCTCTGGATGTTTCCCAGGCGAGTTATTGACAAGTAAATCCTAGACGCTCGATCTTGGTTATTTTCGCTTTCGCGGCTGGCAGTAAAAGAACCATGTTTCTGTGAATAACTCCTGAACCGTAAGTCCTAGACGCTCGCTCTTGGCTGCATTCGATTCAGCTCGTGGCAGCCAGTCTAAAAAACACTATCTTGGACTTCTCTGCATGTTTCCCAGGCGAGAAATTGGCAGCATGTTCAGAACCATGTTTCTGTGAATAACTCCTGAACCGTAAGTCCTAGACGCTCGATCTTGGCGGCATTCGTCTCAGCGCCTGGCAATTAGTATAGGAGCACTGTGTTTGACTTCTCTGGATGTTTCCCAGGCGAGTTATTGACAAGTAAATCCTAGACGCTCGATCTTGGTTATTTTCGCTTTCGCGGCTGGCAGTAAAAGAACCATGTTTCTGTGAATAACTCCTGAACCGTAAGTCCTAGACGCTCGCTCTTGGCTGCATTCGATTCAGCTCGTGGCAGCCAGTCTAAAAAACACTATCTTGGACTTCTCTGCATGTTTCCCAGGCGAGCAATTGGCAGCATGTTCAGAACCATGTTTCTGTGAATAACTCCTGAACCGTAAGTCCTAGACGCTCGCTCTTGGCTGCATTCGATTCAGCTCGTGGCAGCCAGTCTAAAAAACACTATCTTGGACTTCTCTGCATGTTCCTAAGGCAAATGTTTCTAAAGCTAATTCTTGAACCGTAAGTCCTAGACGCTCGATCTTGGCGGCATTCGTCTCAGCGCCACGCAATTAGTATAGGAGCACTGTGTTTGACTTCTCTGGATGTTTCCCAGGCGAGTTATTGACAAGTAAATCCTAGACGCTCGATCTTGGTTATTTTCGCTTTCGCGGCTGGCAGTAAAAGAACCATGTTTCTGTGAATAACTCCTGAACCGTAAGTCCTAGACGCTCGCTCTTGGCTGCATTCGATTCAGCTCGTGGCAGCCAGTCTAAAAAACACTATCTTGGACTTCTCTGCTTGTTTCCCAGGCGAGCAATTGGCAGCATTTTCAGAACCATGTTTCTGTGAATAACTCCTGAACCGTAAGTCCTAGACGCTCGCTCTTGGCTGCATTCGATTCAGCTCGTGGCAGCCAGTCTAAAAAACACTATCTTGGACTTCTCTGCATGTTTCCCAGGCGAGCAATTGTCAGCATGTTCAGAACCATGTTTCTGTGAATAACTCCTGAACCGTAAGTCCTAGACGCTCGCTCTTGGCTGCATTCGATTCAGCTCGTGGCAGCCAGTCTAAAAAACACTATCTTGGACTTCTCTGCATGTTTCCCAGGCGAGCAATTGGCAGCATGTTCAGAACCATGTTTCTGTGAATAACTCCTGAACCGTAAGTCCTAGACGCTCGCTCTTGGCTGCATTCGATTCAGCTCGTGGCAGCCAGTCTAAAAAACACTATCTTGGACTTCTCTGCATGTTTCCCAGGCGAGCAATTGGCAGCATGTTCAGAACCATGTTTCTGTGAATAACTCCTGAACCGTAAGTCCTAGACGCTCGCTCTTGGCTGCATTCGATTCAGCTCGTGGCAGCCAGTCTAAAAAACACTATCTTGGACTTCTCTGCATGTTTCCCAGGCGAGCAATTGGCAGCATGTTCAGAACCATGTTTCTGTGAATAACTCCTGAACCGTAAGTCCTAGACGCTCGCTCTTGGCTGCATTCGATTCAGCTCGTGGCAGCCAGTCTAAAAAACACTATCTTGGACTTCTCTGCATGTTCCTAAGGCAAATGTTTCTAAAGCTAATTCTTGAACCGTAAGTCCTAGACGCTCGATCTTGGCGGCATTCGTCTCAGCGCCACGCAATTAGTATAGGAGCACTGTGTTTGACTTCTATGGATGTTTCCCAGGCGAGTTATTGACAAGTAAATCCTAGACGCTCGATCTTGGTTATTTTCGCTTTCGCGGCTGGCAGTAAAAGAACCATGTTTCTGTGAATAACTCCTGAACCGTAAGTCCTAGACGCTCGCTCTTGGCTGCATTCGATTCAGCTCGTGGCAGCCAGTCTAAAAAACACTATCTTGGACTTCTCTGCTTGTTTCCCAGGCGAGCAATTGGCAGCATTTTCAGAACCATGTTTCTGTGAATAACTCCTGAACCGTAAGTCCTAGACGCTCGCTCTTGGCTGCATTCGATTCAGCTCGTGGCAGCCAGTCTAAAAAACACTATCTTGGACTTCTCTGCATGTTTCCCAGGCGAGCAATTGTCAGCATGTTCAGAACCATGTTTCTGTGAATAACTCCTGAACCGTAAGTCCTAGACGCTCGCTCTTGGCTGCATTCGATTCAGCTCGTGGCAGCCAGTCTAAAAAACACTATCTTGGACTTCTCTGCATGTTTCCCAGGCGAGCAATTGGCAGCATGTTCAGAACCATGTTTCTGTGAATAACTCCTGAACCGTAAGTCCTAGACGCTCGCTCTTGGCTGCATTCGATTCAGCTCGTGGCAGCCAGTCTAAAAAACACTATCTTGGACTTCTCTGCATGTTTCCCAGGCGAGAAATTGGCAGCATGTTCAGAACCATGTTTCTGTGAATAACTCCTGAACCGTAAGTCCTAGACGCTCGCTCTTGGCTGCATTCGATTCAGCTCGTGGCAGCCAGTCTAAAAAACACTATCTTGGACTTCTCTGCATGTTTCCCAGGCGAGCAATTGGCAGCATGTTCAGAACCATGTTTCTGTGAATAACTCCTGAACCGTAAGTCCTAGACGCTCGCTCTTGGCTGCATTCGATTCAGCTCGTGGCAGCCAGTCTAAAAAACACTATCTTGGACTTCTCTGCATGTTTCCCAGGCGAGAAATTGGCAGAATGTTCAAAACCATGTTTCTGTGAATAACTCCTGAACCGTAAGTCCTAGACGCTCGATCTTGGCGGCATTCGTCTCAGCGCCTGGCAATTAGTATAGGAGCACTGTGTTTGACTTCTCTGGATGTTTCCCAGGCGAGTTATTGACAAGTAAATCCTAGACGCTCGATCTTGGTTATTTTCGCTTTCGCGGCTGGCAGTAAAAGAACCATGTTTCTGTGAATAACTCCTGAACCGTAAGTCCTAGACGCTCGCTCTTGGCTGCATTCGATTCAGCTCGTGGCAGCCAGTCTAAAAAACACTATCTTGGACTTCTCTGCATGTTTCCCAGGCGAGAAATTGGCAGCATGTTCAGAACCATGTTTCTGTGAATAACTCCTGAACCGTAAGTCCTAGACGCTCGATCTTGGCGGCATTCGTCTCAGCGCCTGGCAATTAGTATAGGAGCACTGTGTTTGACTTCTCTGGATGTTTCCCAGGCGAGTTATTGACAAGTAAATCCTAGACGCTCGATCTTGGTTATTTTCGCTTTCGCGGCTGGCAGTAAAAGAACCATGTTTCTGTGAATAACTCCTGAACCGTAAGTCCTAGACGCTCGCTCTTGGCTGCATTCGATTCAGCTCGTGGCAGCCAGTCTAAAAAACACTATCTTGGACTTCTCTGCATGTTTCCCAGGCGAGCAATTGGCAGCATGTTCAGAACCATGTTTCTGTGAATAACTCCTGAACCGTAAGTCCTAGACGCTCGCTCTTGGCTGCATTCGATTCAGCTCGTGGCAGCCAGTCTAAAAAACACTATCTTGGACTTCTCTGCATGTTTCCCAGACGAGCAATTGGCAGCATGTTCAGAACCATGTTTCTGTGAATAACTCCTGAACCGTAAGTCCTAGACGCTCGCTCTTGGCTGCATTCGATTCAGCTCGTGGCAGCCAGTCTAAAAAACACTATCTTGGACTTCTCTGCATGTTTCCCAGGCGAGCAATTGGCAGCATGTTCAGAACCATGTTTCTGTGAATAACTCCTGAACCGTAAGTCCTAGACGCTCGCTCTTGGCTGCATTCGATTCAGCTCGTGGCAGCCAGTCTAAAAAACACTATCTTGGACTTCTCTGCATGTTTCCCAGGCGAGCAATTGGCAGCATGTTCAGAACCATGTTTCTGTGAATAACTCCTGAACCGTAAGTCCTAGACGCTCGCTCTTGGCTGCATTCGATTCAGCTCGTGGCAGCCAGTCTAAAAAACACTATCTTGGACTTCTCTGCATGTTCCTAAGGCAAATGTTTCTAAAGCTAATTCTTGAACCGTAAGTCCTAGACGCTCGATCTTGGCGGCATTCGTCTCAGCGCCACGCAATTAGTATAGGAGCACTGTGTTTGACTTCTCTGGATGTTTCCCAGGCGAGTTATTGACAAGTAAATCCTAGACGCTCGATCTTGGTTATTTTCGCTTTCGCGGCTGGCAGTAAAAGAACCATGTTTCTGTGAATAACTCCTGAACCGTAAGTCCTAGACGCTCGCTCTTGGCTGCATTCGATTCAGCTCGTGGCAGCCAGTCTAAAAAACACTATCTTGGACTTCTCTGCTTGTTTCCCAGGCGAGCAATTGGCAGCATTTTCAGAACCATGTTTCTGTGAATAACTCCTGAACCGTAAGTCCTAGACGCTCGCTCTTGGCTGCATTCGATTCAGCTCGTGGCAGCCAGTCTAAAAAACACTATCTTGGACTTCTCTGCATGTTTCCCAGGCGAGCAATTGTCAGCATGTTCAGAACCATGTTTCTGTGAATAACTCCTGAACCGTAAGTCCTAGACGCTCGCTCTTGGCTGCATTCGATTCAGCTCGTGGCAGCCAGTCTAAAAAACACTATCTTGGACTTCTCTGCATGTTTCCCAGGCGAGCAATTGGCAGCATGTTCAGAACCATGTTTCTGTGAATAACTCCTGAACCGTAAGTCCTAGACGCTCGCTCTTGGCTGCATTCGATTCAGCTCGTGGCAGCCAGTCTAAAAAACACTATCTTGGACTTCTCTGCATGTTTCCCAGGCGAGCAATTGGCAGCATGTTCAGAACCATGTTTCTGTGAATAACTCCTGAACCGTAAGTCCTAGACGCTCGCTCTTGGCTGCATTCGATTCAGCTCGTGGCAGCCAGTCTAAAAAACACTATCTTGGACTTCTCTGCATGTTTCCCAGGCGAGCAATTGGCAGCATGTTCAGAACCATGTTTCTGTGAATAACTCCTGAACCGTAAGTCCTAGACGCTCGCTCTTGGCTGCATTCGATTCAGCTCGTGGCAGCCAGTCTAAAAAACACTATCTTGGACTTCTCTGCATGTTCCTAAGGCAAATGTTTCTAAAGCTAATTCTTGAACCGTAAGTCCTAGACGCTCGATCTTGGCGGCATTCGTCTCAGCGCCAGGCAATTAGTATAGGAGCACTGTGTTTGACTTCTCTGGATGTTTCCCAGGCGAGTTATTGACAAGTAAATCCTAGACGCTCGATCTTGGTTATTTTCGCTTTCGCGGCTGGCAGTAAAAGAACCATGTTTCTGTGAATAACTCCTGAACCGTAAGTCCTAGACGCTCGCTCTTGGCTGCATTCGATTCAGCTCGTGGCAGCCAGTCTAAAAAACACTATCTTGGACTTCTCTGCATGTTTCCCAGGCGAGCAATTGGCAGCATGTTCAGAACCATGTTTCTGTGAATAACTCCTGAACCGTAAGTCCTAGACGCTCGCTCTTGGCTGCATTCGATTCAGCTCGTGGCAGCCAGTCTAAAAAACACTATCTTGGACTTCTCTGCATGTTCCTAAGGCAAATGTTTCTAAAGCTAATTCTTGAACCGTAAGTCCTAGACGCTCGATCTTGGCGGCATTCGTCTCAGCGCCAGGCAATTAGTATAGGAGCACTGTGTTTGACTTCTCTGGATGTTTCCCAGGCGAGCAATTGTCAGCATGTTCAGAACCATGTTTCTGTGAATAACTCCTGAACCGTAAGTCCTAGACGCTCGCTCTTGGCTGCATTCGATTCAGCTCGTGGCAGCCAGTCTAAAAAACACTATCTTGGACTTCTCTGCATGTTTCCCAGGCGAGCAATTGGCAGCATGTTCAGAACCATGTTTCTGTGAATAACTCCTGAACCGTAAGTCCTAGACGCTCGCTCTTGGCTGCATTCGATTCAGCTCGTGGCAGCCAGTCTAAAAAACACTATCTTGGACTTCTCTGCATGCTCCTAAGGCAAATGTTTCTAAAGCTAATTCTTGAACCGTAAGTCCTAGACGCTCGATCTTGGCGGCATTCGTCTCAGCGCCAGGCAATTAGTATAGGAGCACTGTGTTTGACTTCTCTGGATGTTTCCCAGGCGAGCAATTGTCAGCATGTTCAGAACCATGTTTCTGTGAATAACTCCTGAACCGTAAGTCCTAGACGCTCGCTCTTGGCTGCATTCGATTCAGCTCGTGGCAGCCAGTCTAAAAAACACTATCTTGGACTTCTCTGCATGTTTCCCAGGCGAGCAATTGGCAGCATGTTCAGAACCATGTTTCTGTGAATAACTCCTGAACCGTAAGTCCTAGACGCTCGCTCTTGGCTGCATTCGATTCAGCTCGTGGCAGCCAGTCTAAAAAACACTATCTTGGACTTCTCTGCATGTTTCCCAGGCGAGCAATTGGCAGCATGTTCAGAACCATGTTTCTGTGAATAACTCCTGAACCGTAAGTCCTAGACGCTCGCTCTTGGCTGCATTCGATTCAGCTCGTGGCAGCCAGTCTAAAAAACACTATCTTGGACTTCTCTGCATGTTTCCCAGGCGAGCAATTGGCAGCATGTTCAGAACCATGTTTCTGTGAATAACTCCTGAACCGTAAGTCCTAGACGCTCGCTCTTGGCTGCATTCGATTCAGCTCGTGGCAGCCAGTCTAAAAAACACTATCTTGGACTTCTCTGCATGTTCCTAAGGCAAATGTTTCTAAAGCTAATTCTTGAACCGTAAGTCCTAGACGCTCGATCTTGGCGGCATTCGTCTCAGCGCCAGGCAATTAGTATAGGAGCACTGTGTTTGACTTCTCTGGATGTTTCCCAGGCGAGTTATTGACAAGTAAATCCTAGACGCTCGATCTTGGTTATTTTCGCTTTCGCGGCTGGCAGTAAAAGAACCATGTTTCTGTGAATAACTCCTGAACCGTAAGTCCTAGACGCTCGCTCTTGGCTGCATTCGATTCAGCTCGTGGCAGCCAGTCTAAAAAACACTATCTTGGACTTCTCTGCATGTTCCTAAGGCAAATGTTTCTAAAGCTAATTCTTGAACCGTAAGTCCTAGACGCTCGATCTTGGCGGCATTCGTCTCAGCGCCAGGCAATTAGTATAGGAGCACTGTGTTTGACTTCTCTGGATGTTTCCCAGGCGAGTTATTGACAAGTAAATCCTAGACGCTCGATCTTGGTTATTTTCGCTTTCGCGGCTGGCAGTAAAAGAACCATGTTTCTGTGAATAACTCCTGAACCGTAAGTCCTAGACGCTCGCTCTTGGCTGCATTCGATTCAGCTCGTGGCAGCCAGTCTAAAAAACACTATCTTGGACTTCTCTGCTTGTTTCCCAGGCGAGCAATTGGCAGCATGTTCAGAACCATGTTTCTGTGAATAACTCCTGAACCGTAAGTCCTAGACGCTCGCTCTTGGCTGCATTCGATTCAGCTCGTGGCAGCCAGTCTAAAAAACACTATCTTGGACTTCTCTGCATGTTTCCCAGGCGAGCAATTGGCAGCATGTTCAGAACCATGTTTCTGTGAATAACTCCTGAACCGTAAGTCCTAGACGCTCGCTCTTGGCTGCATTCGATTCAGCTCGTGGCAGCCAGTCTAAAAAACACTATCTTGGACTTCTCTGCATGTTTCCCAGGCGAGCAATTGGCAGCATGTTCAGAACCATGTTTCTGTGAATAACTCCTGAACCGTAAGTCCTAGACGCTCGCTCTTGGCTGCATTCGATTCAGCTCGTGGCAGCCAGTCTAAAAAACACTATCTTGGACTTCTCTGCATGTTCCTAAGGCAAATGTTTCTAAAGCTAATTCTTGAACCGTAAGTCCTAGACGCTCGATCTTGGCGGCATTCGTCTCAGCGCCAGGCAATTAGTATAGGAGCACTGTGTTTGACTTCTCTGGATGTTTCCCAGGCGAGTTATTGACAAGTAAATCCTAGACGCTCGATCTTGGTTATTTTCGCTTTCGCGGCTGGCAGTAAAAGAACCATGTTTCTGTGAATAACTCCTGAACCGTAAGTCCTAGACGCTCGCTCTTGGCTGCATTCGATTCAGCTCGTGGCAGCCAGTCTAAAAAACACTATCTTGGACTTCTCTGCATGTTCCTAAGGCAAATGTTTCTAAAGCTAATTCTTGAACCGTAAGTCCTAGACGCTCGATCTTGGCGGCATTCGTCTCAGCGCCAGGCAATTAGTATAGGAGCACTGTGTTTGACTTCTCTGGATGTTTCCCAGGCGAGTTATTGACAAGTAAATCCTAGACGCTCGATCTTGGTTATTTTCGCTTTCGCGGCTGGCAGTAAAAGAACCATGTTTCTGTGAATAACTCCTGAACCGTAAGTCCTAGACGCTCGCTCTTGGCTGCATTCGATTCAGCTCGTGGCAGCCAGTCTAAAAAACACTATCTTGGACTTCTCTGCTTGTTTCCCAGGCGAGCAATTGGCAGCATGTTCAGAACCATGTTTCTGTGAATAACTCCTGAACCGTAAGTCCTAGACGCTCGCTCTTGGCTGCATTCGATTCAGCTCGTGGCAGCCAGTCTAAAAAACACTATCTTGGACTTCTCTGCATGTTTCCCAGGCGAGCAATTGGCAGCATGTTCAGAACCATGTTTCTGTGAATAACTCCTGAACCGTAAGTCCTAGACGCTCGCTCTTGGCTGCATTCGATTCAGCTCGTGGCAGCCAGTCTAAAAAACACTATCTTGGACTTCTCTGCATGTTCCTAAGGCAAATGTTTCTAAAGCTAATTCTTGAACCGTAAGTCCTAGACGCTCGATCTTGGCGGCATTCGTCTCAGCGCCACGCAATTAGTATAGGAGCACTGTGTTTGACTTCTCTGGATGTTTCCCAGGCGAGTTATTGACAAGTAAATCCTAGACGCTCGATCTTGGTTATTTTCGCTTTCGCGGCTGGCAGTAAAAGAACCATGTTTCTGTGAATAACTCCTGAATCGTAAGTCCTAGACGCTCGCTCTTGGCTGCATTCGATTCAGCTCGTGGCAGCCAGTCTAAAAAACACTATCTTGGACTTCTCTGCTTGTTTCCCAGGCGAGCAATTGGCAGCATTTTCAGAACCATGTTTCTGTGAATAACTCCTGAACCGTAAGTCCTAGACGCTCGCTCTTGGCTGCATTCGATTCAGCTCGTGGCAGCCAGTCTAAAAAACACTATCTTGGACTTCTCTGCATGTTTCCCAGGCGAGCAATTGTCAGCATGTTCAGAACCATGTTTCTGTGAATAACTCCTGAACCGTAAGTCCTAGACGCTCGCTCTTGGCTGCATTCGATTCAGCTCGTGGCAGCCAGTCTAAAAAACACTATCTTGGACTTCTCTGCATGTTTCCCAGGCGAGCAATTGGCAGCATGTTCAGAACCATGTTTCTGTGAATAACTCCTGAACCGTAAGTCCTAGACGCTCGCTCTTGGCTGCATTCGATTCAGCTCGTGGCAGCCAGTCTAAAAAACACTATCTTGGACTTCTCTGCATGTTTCCCAGGCGAGCAATTGGCAGCATGTTCAGAACCATGTTTCTGTGAATAACTCCTGAACCGTAAGTCCTAGACGCTCGCTCTTGGCTGCATTCGATTCAGCTCGTGGCAGCCAGTCTAAAAAACACTATCTTGGACTTCTCTGCATGTTCCTAAGGCAAATGTTTCTAAAGCTAATTCTTGAACCGTAAGTCCTAGACGCTCGATCTTGGCGGCATTCGTCTCAGCGCCAGGCAATTAGTATAGGAGCACTGTGTTTGACTTCTCTGGATGTTTCCCAGGCGAGTTATTGACAAGTAAATCCTAGACGCTCGATCTTGGTTATTTTCGCTTTCGCGGCTGGCAGTAAAAGAACCATGTTTCTGTGAATAACTCCTGAACCGTAAGTCCTAGACGCCCGCTCTTGGCTGCATTCGATT